>NW_027140372.1:447500-595180 GCF_036365525.1 Heterodontus francisci
TATGCACACTCACACACACACACACCACAGCCCAGACACTGAGACTTATATATTTGCACACACACATACACACCACAGCCCAGACACTGAGACTTATATATATGCACACACACACACACACCACAGCCCAGACACTGAGACTTATATATATGCACACACACACACACACCACAGCCCAGACACTGGGACTTATACATATGCACACACACACACACACCACAGCCCAGACACTGAGACTTATATATTTGCACACACACATACACACCACAGCCCAGACACTGACACTTATATATATGCACACACACACACCACAGCCCAGACACTGAGACTTATACATATGCACACACACACACACACCACAGCCCAGACACTGAGACTTATATATATGCACACACACACACACCACAGCCCAGACACTGAGACTTATATATATGCACACACACACACACACCACAGCCCAGACACTGAAACTTATACATATGCACACACACACACACACCACAGCCCAGACACTGAGACTTATATATTTGCACACACACATACACACCACAGCCCAGACACTGAAACTTATATATATGCACACACACACACCACAGCCCAGACACTGAGACTTATACATATGCACACTCACACACACACACACCACAGCCCAGACACTGAGACTTATATATTTGCACACACACATACACACCACAGCCCAGACACTGAGACTTATAAATATGCACACACACACAAACACACACACACCACAGCCCAGACACTGAGACTCTTATATGTGCGCACAGACACACAGCACAGCCCAGACGCTGAGACTTATATATATGCACACACACACAAACACACACACACACACACACAACAGCCCAGATACTGAGACTTATATCTAGGCACTCACACACAAACACACACACTCACACACACACCACAGCCCAGACACTGAGACTTATATATATGCACACAAACACAGCACAGCCCAGACACTGAGACTTATATATATAAACACACACACAAACACACACACACACCACAGCCGCGTCACTGAGACTTATATATATGCAGACACACACACAAACAAACACCACAGCCCAGACACTGAGACTTATATATATGCACAGACACTCACACATACACACACACACTCACACACACACACACACCACAGCCCAGATACTGAGACTTTTAGATATGCACACACACACACACACCACACCCCAGACAATGAGAATTATATTTATGCACACACACACCACAGCCCAGACACTGAGACTTATATATATGCACACACACACACACCACAGCCCAGAACTGAGACTTATATATATGCACACACACACACCACAGCCCAGACACTGAGACTTATATATATGCACACACACACACACACCACAGCCCAGACACTGAGACTTATATATCTGCACACACACACACACACCACAGCCCAGACACTGAGACTTATACATATGCACACACACACACACACCACAGCCCAGACACTGAGACTTATATATTTGCACACACACATACACACCACAGCCCAGACACTGAGACTTATATATATGCACACACACACACCACAGCCCAGACACTGAGACTTATACATATGCACACACACACACACACCACAGCCCAGACACTGAGACTTATATATATGCACACACACACACACCACAGCCCAGACACTGAGACTTATATATATGCACACACACACACACACCACAGCCCAGACACTGAGACTTATACATATGCACACACACACACACACCACAGCCCAGACACTGAGACATATATATTTGCACACACACATACACACCACAGCCCAGACACTGAAACTTATATATATGCACACACACACACCACAGCCCAGACACTGAGACTTATACATATGCACACTCACACACACACACACCACAGCCCAGACACTGAGACTTATATATTTGCACACACACATACACACCACAGCCCAGACACTGAGACTTATATATATGCACGCACACACACACCACAGCCCAGGCACTGATACTGATATATATGCACACACACACACCACAGCACAGTCACTGAGACTTGTATATATGAACAAACACACAGCACAGCCCAGACACTGAGACTTATATATATGCACACACACACACACACACACCACAGCCCAGACACTGAGACTTGTATATATGCACACACACACACACACACACCTCAGCCCAGACACTGAGACTTATATATATGCACACACACACACAGAGACACACAGCACAGCCCAGATGCTTAGACTTATATATATGCACACACACACACACACACCACAGCCCAGATACTGAGACATATATATATACACACACACACATTCTCTCTCACACACACACATTCTCTCTCACACACACACAGTTGCTGAATCACATTCTCTCAAATACGCGCACACCCTCTCTCTCTCTAATTTCTCTGTTTATTTCTCTTCCTCACAGTTAACTTGCTGACGATTGGGATCCTGTCTCGGGGAAAGTGTGATCTCTCCAAATGTGTCACTCGGTACCTGGTGGCCATGTCAGCGGCGGATCTACTGGTCATTATCCTGGACCTGATATTCAGACACATTCCCATTGTTTTTCAGGAACAGTTTCGGTTCCTATATTACATCCCCCTGTGTAATATCCACGCCGTCCTGCTTTACACAGCCACAGACTGTTCTGTCTGGTTCACCGTCACTTTCACCTTTGATCGATTTGTGGCCATTTGTTGTCAGAATCTGAAAAGTAAATATTGCAGTGAGAAAACATCGGTTGTGGTTGTGGGAACAGTGAGTGTGCTGAGCTGTTTAAAGAACATCTTCTGGTATTTTATGTTCACGGGTCGGTATTATCTGGCGAACGCCCCCTGGTTTTGTGATGTTACAATGGGTGTTTATTATTCTCGTGTCTGGGGAACAATCGAGTTCCTCCACCACATTCTAACCCCGGCCGGCCCATTTGTGCTGATTCTGCTGCTCAACGCTCTCACCGTCAGACACATTTTAGTGAGCAGCAGAGGACGCAGGAGACTCCGGGCTCACAGCAGTGGGGAGAGTCACAGAGACCCCGAGATGGAGAGTCGAAGGAAATCTATCATTTTACTGTTAGTTATCTCTGGGAATTTCATCCTGTTGTGGGCCCTGTTCATGGTGTTTTCGATATATAACCGGATGTTCTATTTGGGTTATCAGTCTGTTATTCTCCCTCGGTTTCTGCGGGAATTGTCCTTCATGCTCCAGCTCCTGAGCTGCTCCACAAACACTGCGATTTACGCCGTGACCCAGACTCAGTTCAGAGAGCAGGTGAAGAATGTGCTGAAATATCCCTTTAATACAATTGTTAAATTAATTCAATAATCAGAGGAGGGGGAGGGGCCTGTCACCATGGAGACAGAGCGGGGGAGGGGCCTGTCACCATGGAGACAGAGCGGGGGAGGGACTGACACCATGGCGACAGAGCGGGGGAGGGGTATGTCACCATGGAGTCAGAGCGGGGGAGGGAATGTCACCATGGAGACAGAGCAGGGGCGGGGCCTGTCAGCATGGAGACAGAGCGGGGGCGGGGCCTGTCAGCATGGAGACAGAGCGGGGGAGGGGACTGTCACCATGGAGACAGAGCGGGGGAGGGGACTGTCACCATGGAGACAGAGCGGGGGAGGGGCCTGTCACCATGGAGACAGAGCGGGGGAGGGGCCTGTCACCATGGAGACAGAGCGTGGGAGGGGCCTGTCACCATGGAGACAGAGCGGGGGAGGGACTGTCACCATGGCGACAGTGCGGGGGAGGGACTGTCACCATGGAAACAGAGCGGGGGCGGGGTCTGTCACCATGGAGACAGAGCGTGGGCGGGGCCTGTCAGCATGGAGACAGAGCGGGGGCGGGGCCTGTCAGCATGGAGACAGAGCGGGGGCGGGGCCTGTCAGCATGGAGACAGAGCGGGGGCGGGGCCTGTCTGCATGGAGCCAGAGCGGGGGCGGGGCCTGTCTGCATGGAGGCAGAGCGGGGGCGGGGCCTGTCTGCATGGAGGCGGAGCGGGGGCGGGGCATGTCTGCATGGAGACAGAGCAGGGGCGGGGAGTGGAGGAGGGGTCTGTTACCAGATTGACGGGAGTGGGGGCGGGGTCTGTTTCCATGGATATGTCGAATGAGGGCGGGGTCTGTTTCCAGAGTGACGGGAGTGGGGGCAGGGTATGTTTCCACGGTGACAGGAGTGGGGGCGGAGTCTGTTTCCAGGGTGACGGGAGTGGGGGCGGGGTCTGTTTCCGAGGTGACCGCGAATGGGGTAGGGGTCTGTTTCCAGAGAGACGGGAGTGGGGGCGGGGTCTGTTTCCAGCGTGACGGGAGTGGGGGCGGGGTCTGTTTCCAGGGTGACGGGAGTGGGAGCGGGGTCTGTTTCCAAGGTGACGGAGTGGGGGCGGAGTCTGTTTCCAGAGAGACGGGAGTGGGGGCGGGGTCTGTTTCCAGCGTGACGGGAGTGGGGGCGGGGTCTGTTTCCAGGGTGACGGGAGTGGGAGCGGGGTCTGTTTCCAGGGTGACGGAGTGGGGGCGGAGTCTGTTTCCAGGGTGACGGCAGTGGGGGCGGGGTCTGTTTCCAAGGTGACGGGAGTGGGGGCGGGGTCTGTTTCCGAGGTGACCGCGAATGGGGTAGGGGTCTGTTTCCAGAGAGACGGGAGTGGGGGCGGGGTCTGTTTCCAGCGTGACGGGAGTGGGGGCGGGGTCTGTTTCCAGGGTGACGGGAGTGGGAGCGGGGTCTGTTTCCAAGGTGACGGAGTGGGGGCGGAGTCTGTTTCCAGAGAGACGGGAGTGGGGGCGGGGTCTGTTTCCAGCGTGACGGGAGTGGGGGCGGGGTCTGTTTCCAGGGTGACGGGAGTGGGAGCGGGGTCTGTTTCCAGGGTGACGGAGTGGGGGCGGAGTCTGTTTCCAGGGTGACGGCAGTGGGGGCGGGGTCTGTTTCCAAGGTGACGGGAGTGGGGGCGGGGTCTGTTTCCAAGGTGACGGGAGTGGGGGCGGGGTCTTTTTACAAGGTGACGGGAGTGGGGGCGGGGTCTGTATCCAAGGTGACGGGAGTGGGGGCGGGGTCTGTATCCAAGGTGACGGGAGTGGGGGCCGGGTCGCTTTCCAAGGGGACGGGAGTGGCGGCGGGGATTGTTTCCATGGTGACGGGAGTGGTGGCGTGGTCTGTTTCCAGCGTGACGGGAGTTGGGGCGGGGTCAGTTTCCGGGGTGACTGGAGTGGGGGCGGGTTGTGTTTCCAGAGTGACGGGAGTGGGGGCGGAGTCTGTTTCCAGAGTGACGGGATTGGGGGCGGGGTCTGTTTCCAGGGTGACGGGAGTGGAGGCGGGTACTGTTTCCAGAGTGACGGAAGTGTGGGCGGTGTCTTTCACCAAGGTGACGGGAGTGGGGGCGGGGTCTGCTTCCAGGGAGACGGGAGGTAGGGCGGAGTCTGTTTCCAGGGTGACGGGAGTGGGGGCGGGTGTCTGTTTCCAGAGTGACGGGAGTGGGTGCGGGGTCTGTTTCCAGGGTGACGGGAGTGGGGGCGGGGTCTGTTACCAAGGTGACGGGAGTGGGGGATGGGGTCTGCTTCCAGGGTGACAGGAGTGTGGGCGGAGTCTGTTTCCAGGGTGACGGGAGTGGGGGCGGGTGTCTGTTTCCAGAGTGACGGGAGTGTGGGCTGGGTCTGTTACCAAGATGACGGGAGTGGGGGCGGCGACTGTTTCCAGAGTGACAGGAGTGTGGGCGGGGTCTCTTTCCAGGGTGACGGGAGTGGGGGCAGGGTCTGTTTCCTGATTGACGGCAGTGGGGGCGGGGTCTGATTCCAGAGTGACGGGAGTGGGGGCGGGGTCTGTTCCCAGAGTGACAGGAGTGTGGGCGGGGTCTGTTCCCAGGGTGACGGGTGTGGGGTCGGGGTCTGTTTCCAGGGTGACGGTGTGGGGGCGGGGTCTGTTTCCAGGGTGACAGGAGTGGTGGCGGGGTCTGTTTCCAGGGTGACGGGAGTGGGGGCGGGGTCTGTTTCCAGGGTGACGGGAGTGGGGGCGGGGTCTGTTTCCAGAGTGACGGGAGTGGGGGAGGGGTCTGTTTCCAGAGTGACGGGAGTGGGGGAGGGGTCTGTTTCCAAGGTGACGGGAGTGGGGGCAGGGTATGAATCTTTCTGATTCTTTTATAATCCCTTTCAAACAAAAAGATTCCTGATAATTATTGATAATTTTTTATAATAATTTATAAACATTTACTGACCTTTACAACCTTTATAAACTGTTTATAATTCTTCCTCTCACTTTGTAAATCTTTATAATCTTTATGATTGTCTGTGATTTATTATCCTTTAAGAGACTTTATTCTCATTTATAATCTGTTACATTCACTGCCCTGGACAGAAAACATTGAAAATGATCCCCGTGGATTACTCTCAATTCAAACAGACCACAGAGCATATCATTTAAAATGGCCGTACCACATGTCACGTAAAATGGCCGCTGTGAAGGTGACATCAAACAGACCACAGAGCATATCATTTAAAAGGGCCGCAGCACATATCACGTAAAATGGCCGCAGTGAAGGTGACATCAAACAGACCACAGAGCACATCATTTAGAATGGCCGCAGTACATGTCGCTTAAAATGGCCGCTGTGAAGGTGACATCAAACCGACCACAGTGCATATCATTTAAAATGGCCGCAGCACATGCCGCGAAAAATGGCCACAGTGAAGGTGACATCAAACAGACCACAGAGCACATCATTTATAATGGCCGCAGCATATGTCGCTTAAAATGGCCGCTGTGAAGGTGACACCAAACAGACCACAGTGCATATCATTTGAAATGGCCGTAGCACATGTCTCGTAAAATGGCCGCAGTGAAGGTGACATCAAACAGACCACAGAGCACATCATTTAGAATGGCCGCAGTACATGTCGCTTAAATTGGCCGCTGTGAAGGTGACATCAAACAGACCACAGTGCATATCATTTAAAATGGCCGCACCACATGTCACGTGAAATGGCCGCAGTGAAGGTGACATCAAACAGACCATAGAGCACATCATTTAGAATGGCCGCAGCACATGACGCTTAAAATGGCCGCTGTGCAGGTGACATCAAACAGACAACAGTGCATATCATCAGATCGAAGTGGCCTTTGTTAAAACCAGCTGGAGTGGTACTGAGTCCCACACACACACCAGGAAACAGCTAATTCAATACAGACCTCTATTAATGCCAGCTGGAGTGGTACTGAGCCCCACTCACACACCAGATAAGAGCCCATTGAATTTGAGCCGATATTAATACCAGCTGGAGTGGTACTGAGACTCATTCACACACCGCGAAAGAACCAATTCAATCCAGGCCTCTATTAATACCAGCTGGAGTAAAATTAACTCCCATTTGCACACCAGGAAAGAGCCAATTCAATCCAGGTCTCTATTAATACCAGCTGGAGTGGTACTGAATCCCACACACACACCAGGAAAGAGGAAATTTATTCCAGGACTCTACTATTATCAACTGCAGTGTTACTGAGTCTCACTCACACACCAGGAAAGAGCGAATTCAATGCAAACCTTTATGAATACCAGCTGGAGTGGTACTGAGTCTCACTCACACAACAGGAAAGAGCCAATTCAATCCAGGATTCCATTAATACCAGCTGGAGTGGTACTGAGCCCCACTAACACACCAGGAAAGAGCCAATTCAATCCAGGTCACTATTAATACCAGCTGGAGTGGTACTGCGTCCCACTCACACACCAAGAAAGAGCCAGTTCATTCCAGGCCTCTATTAATAACAGCTGGAGTGGTACTGAGCCCTACTCTTCCACCAGAAAGGAGCCAATTCAATACAGACCTCCATTAATACCAGCTGGAATGGTACTGAGTCCCACTCACACACCAGTAAAGAACCAATTCAATCCAGTCCTCTATTCATTTTCTATACATTTTTTACAATCTTTTTTTGCATTTATTTCATTTCATCTTAGTTTGTTGAGTTTGCTTACCCACTGTTTTTTTCAGGTCGTTTTTTTTCAGGTTTGCACTTGCTGCTGTTCAATATTCTGTGTATTCACACCTAATCTTTACTCATGCCTTGTCTTTCAACACACCATTAACATGTTGTTTGCCTTTGCTCCGTGACATTTTGGTCAGCTATGTGGCCTGGTCCAATCTGCACCTTCTCCTTTGTTATCTCTTGCCCCACCACCACCTCACCTGTTTATAATCTGTGACTTTTCTAATATTTGTCAGTTCCGAAGAAGGGTCACTGACCCGAAACGTTAACTCGGCTTTTCTTTCCACAGATGCTGCCAGACCTGCTGAGTGACTCCAGCATTTCTTGTTTTTGTTTCAGTCCTCTATTAATATCAGCTGGAGTGATACTAAACCACAATCACACACCCGGAAAGAGCCAATTCAATCCAGAGCTCTATGAACACCAGCTGGAGTGGTACTGAGACCCACTCACACCCCAGAAAAAAGCCAATTCAATCCAGGCCTCTATTAATATCAGCTGGAGTGGTACTGAGTCCCACCCATTCAACAGGAAAGAGCCAATTGAAACCAGGCCTCCATTAATACCAGCTGAAGTGGTACTGAGTCCCACTCACACACCAGGAAAGAGCCAGTTCAATCCAGGCCTCCATTAATACCGGCTGGAGTGGTACTGAGAGACACCCATTCACCAGGAAAGTGCCAATTCAAACCAGGCCTCCATTAATACCAGCTACAATGGTACTGAGTCCCACTCACACACCAGGAGAGAGCCAATTCAATCCAGGCTTCCATTAATACCAGCTGGAGTGGTACTGTGTCCCACTCACACACCAGGAAAGAGCCAATTCAATACAGGCCTCTATTAATACCAGCTGAAGTGGTACTGAGTCCCACTCACACACCAGGAAAGAGCCAGTTCAATCCAGGCCTCCATTAATACCGGCTGTAGTGGTACTGAGTCCCACTCACACCAGAGAAAAACGCCAATTCAATCCAGGCATCTATTAATACCAGCTGGAGTGGTACTGAGACCCACTCACACACCAGGAAAGAGCCAATTCAATCCAGGCCTCCATTAATACCAGTTGGAATGGTACTGATTCCCACTCACACACCAGGAAAGAGCCAATTCAATACAGGCCTCGATCAATACCAGCTGGAGTGGTACCGAGCCCCACTCACACACGAGGAACAACCAATTCAATATCGGCCTCTATTAATACCAGCTGGAGTGGTACTGAGTACCACTCACACTCCAGGAGAGAGCCAATTCAATCCAGGCTTCTATCAATACCAGCAGGAGTGGTATTGAGTGCCACTCACACACCAGTAAAGAGCCAATTCAATCCAGGCCTCTATTTATACCAGCTGGAGCGGTACTGAGTCCCACTCACACACCAGTAAAGAGCCAATTCAATCCAGTCCTCTATTCATTTTCTATACATTTTTTACAATCTTTTTTTGCATTTATTTCATTTCATCTTAGTTTGTTGAGTTTGCTTACCCACTGTTTTTTCAGGTCGTTTTTTTCATGTTTGCACTTTCTGCTGTTCAATATTCTGTGTATTCACACCTAATCATTACTCATGCCTTGTCTTTCAACACACCATTAACATATTGTTTGCCTTTGCTCCGTGACATTTTGGTCAGCTATGTGGCCTGGTCCAATCTGCACCTTCTCCTTTGTTATCTCTTGCCCCACCACCACCTCACTTGTTTATAATCTGTGACTTTTCTAATATTTGTCAATTCCGAAGAAGGGTCACTGACCCGAAACGTTAACTCGGCTTTTCTTTCCACAGATGCTGCCAGACCTGCTGAGTGACTCCAGCATTTCTTGTTTTTGTTTCAGTCCTCTATTAATATCAGCTGGAGTGATACTAAACCACAATCACACACCCGGAAAGAGCCAATTCAATCCAGAGCTCTATGAACACCAGCTGGAGTGGTACTGAGACCCACTCACACCCCAGAAAAAAGCCAATTCAATCCAGGCCTCCATTAATATCAGCTGGAGTGGTACTGAGTCCCACCCATTCAACAGGAAAGAGACAATTGAAACCAGGCCTCCATTAATACCAGCTGAAGTGGTACTGAGTCCCACTCACACACCAGGAAAGAGCCAGTTCAATCCAGGCCTCCATTAATACCGGCTGGAGTGGTACTGAGCCCCACTCACACACGAGGAACAACCAATTCAATATCGGCCTCTATTAATACCAGCTGGAGTGGTACTGAGTACCACTCACACACCAGGAGAGAGCCAATTCAATCCAGGCTTCTATCAATACCAGCAGGAGTGGTATTGAGTGCCACTCACACACCAGTAAAGAGCCAATTCAATCCAGGCTTCTATCAATACCAGCAGGAGTGGTATTGAGTGCCACTCACACACCAGTAAAGAGCCAATTCAATACAGGCCTCTATTTATACCAGCTGGAGCGGTACTGAGTCCCACTCACACACCAGGAAAAAACAATTCAATATAGGCCTCTATTAATACCAGCTGGAGTGGTACTGAGTCCCACTCACACAGTAGGTGAGAGCCAATTGAATAACGGCTTCTATCAATACCAGCAGGAGTGGTATTGAGTGCCACTCACACACCGGTAAAGAGCCAATTCAATCCAGGCCTCTATTTATACCAGCTGGAGCGGTACTGAGTCCCACACACACACCAGTAAAGAGCCAATTCAATCCAGGCCTCTATTTATACCAGCTGGAGTGGTACTGAGCCCCACTCACGCACCTGAAAAGTGCCAAAACAATCCAGGCCTCTATTAATAGCAGCTGGAGTGGCACTGATTCCCACTCACACACCAGGAAAGAGCCAATTCAATCGAAACCTCTATTAACACCAGCTGGAGTGGTACTGAGTCCCACTCAAACACCAAGAAAGAGCCAATTCAATCCAGGCCTCTATTAATACGAGCTGGAGGGGTACTGAGTCCCACTCACACACCAGGAAAGAGGCAATTCTATCCAGGCCACAATTAATACCAGCTGGTGTGGTACTGAGTCCCACTCACATTCCAGGAAAGAGGCGATTCTATCCAGGCCTCCATTAATACCAGCTGGAGTGGTACTGTGTCCCACTCACTCAACAGGAAAGAGACAATTCAATCCAGGCCTCTATTAATAACAGCTGGAGTGGTACTGAGCCCCACCCAAACACCAGGAAAGAGCCAATTCAATCCAGCCTTCTATCAATAACAGCTGGAGTGGTACTGAGTCCGACTCACACACCAGGAAAGAGCCAGTTCAATCCAGGCCTCCATTAATAACAGCTCGAGTGGTACTGAGTCCCACCCATTCAACAGGAAAGAGCCAATTGAAACCAGGCCTCCATTAATACCAGCTGGAGTGGTACTGTGTCCCACTCACACACCAGGAAAGAGCCAATTCAATACAGGCCTCTATTAATACCAGCTGAAGTGGTACTGAGTCCCACTCACACACCAGGAAAGAGCCAGTTCAATCCAGGCCTCCATTAATACCGGCTGTAGTGGTACTGAGTCCCACTCACACCAGAGAAAAACGCCAATTCAATCCAGGCATCTATTAATACCAGCTGGAGTGGTACTGAGACCCACTCACACACCAGGAAAGAGCCAATTCAATCCAGGCCTCCATTAATACCAGTTGGAATGGTACTGAGTCCCACTCACACACACGGAAAGAGCCAATTCAATCCAGGCCTCCATTAATACCAGCTAGAATGGTACTGATTCCCACTCACACACCAGGAAAGAGCCAATTCAATACAGGCCTCGATCAATACCAGCTGGAGTGGTACTGAGCCCCACTCACACACCAGGAACAACCAATTCAATATCGGCCTCTATTAATACCAGCTGGAGTGGTACTGAGTACCACTCACACACCAGGAGAGAGCCAATTCAATCCAGGCTTCTATCAATACCAGCAGGAGTGGTATTGAGTGCCACTCACACACCAGTAAAGAGCCAATTCAATCCAGGCCTCTATTTATACCAGCTGGAGCGGTACTGAGTCCCACTCACACACCAGTAAAGAACCAATTCAATCCAGTCCTCTATTCATTTTCTATACATTTTTTACAATCTTTTTTTGCATTTATTTCATTTCATCTTAGTTTGTTGAGTTTGCTTACCCACTGTTTTTTTCAGGTCGTTTTTTTTTCAGGTTTGCACTTGCTGCTGTTCAATATTCTGTGTATTCACACCTAATCTTTACTCATGCCTTGTCTTTCAACACACCATTAACATGTTGTTTGCCTTTGCTCCGTGACATTTTGGTCAGCTATGTGGCCTGGTCCAATCTGCACCTTCTCCTTTGTTATCTCTTGCCCCACCACCACCTCACTTGTTTATAATCTGTGACTTTTCTAATCTTTGTCAGTTCCGAAGAAGGGTCACTGACCCGAAACGTTAACTCGGCTTTTCTTTCCACAGATGCTGCCAGACCTGCTGAGTGACTCCAGCATTTCTTGTTTTTGTTTCAGTCCTCTATTAATATCAGCTGGAGTGATACTAAACCACAATCACACACCCGGAAAGAGCCAATTCAATCCAGAGCTCTATGAACACCAGCTGGAGTGGTACTGAGACCCACTCACACCCCAGAAAAAAGCCAATTCAATCCAGGCCTCTATTAATATCAGCTGGAGTGGTACTGAGTCCCACCCATTCAACAGGAAAGAGCCAATTGAAACCAGGCCTCCATTAATACCAGCTGGAGTGGTACTGTGTCCCACTCACACACCAGGAAAGAACCAGTTCAATCCAGGCCTCCATTAATACCGGCTGGAGTGGTACTGAGAGACACCCATTCACCAGGAAAGTGCCAATTGAAACCAGGCCTCCATTAATACCAGCTGAAGTGGTACTGAGTCCCACTCACACACAAGGAAAGAGCCAGTTCAATCCAGGCCTCCATTAATACCGGCTCGAGTGGTACTGAGAGACACCCATTCACCAGAAAATTGCCAATTCAAACCAGGCCTCCATTAATACCAGCTAGAATGGTACTGAGTCCCACTCACACACCAGGAAAGAGCCAATTCAATACAGGCCTCGATCAATACAAGCTGGAGTGGTACTGAGCCCCACTCACACACCAGGAAAAACAATTCAATATAGGCCTCTATTAATCCCAGCTGGAGTGGTACTGAGTCCCACTCACACAGCAGGTGAGAGCCAATTGAATAACGGCTTCTATCAATACCAGCAGGAGTGGTATTGAGTGCCACTCACACACCGGTAAAGAGCCAATTCAATCCAGGCCTCTATTTATACCAGCTGGAGCGGTACTGAGTCCCACACACACACCAGTAAAGAGCCAATTCAATCCAGGCCTCTATTTATACCAGCTGGAGTGGTACTGAGCCCCACCCACGCACCTGAAAAGTGCCAAAACAATCCAATCCTCTATTAATAGCAGCTGGAGTGGCACTGATTCCCACTCACACACCAGGAAAGAGCCAATTCAATCCAGGCCACAATTAATACGAGCTGGAGGGGTACTGAGTCCCACTCACACACCAGGAAAGAGGCAACTATATCCAGGCCACAATTAATACCAGCTGGAGTGGTACTGAGTCCCACTCACATTCCAGGAAAGAGGCGATTCTATCCAGGCCTCCATTAATACCAGCTGGAGTGGTACTGTGTCCAACTCACTCAACAGGAAAGAGACAATTCAATCCAGGCCTCTATTAATAACAGCTGGAGTGGTACTGAGCCCCACCCAAACACCAGGAAAGAGCCAATTCAATCCAGCCTTCTATCAATAACAGCTGGAGTGGTACTGAGTCCGACTCACACACCAGGAAAGAGCCAGTTCAATCCAGGCCTCCATTAATAATAGCTCGAGTGGTACTGAGTCCCACCCATTCAACAGGAAAGAGCCAATTGAAACCAGGCCTCCATTAATACCAGCTGGAGTGGTACTGTGTCCCACTCACACACCAGGAAAGAGCCAATTCAATACAGGCCTCTATTAATACCAGCTGAAGTGGTACTGAGTCCCACTCACACACCAGGAAAGAGCCAGTTCAATCCAGGCCTCCATTAATACCGGCTGTAGTGGTACTGAGTCCCACTCACACCAGAGAAAAACGCCAATTCAATCCAGGCATCTATTAATACCAGCTGGAGTGGTACTGAGACCCACTCACACACCAGGAAAGAGCCAATTCAATCCAGGCCTCCATTAATACCAGTTGGAATGGTACTGAGTCCCACTCACACACACGGAAAGAGCCAATTCAATCCAGGCCTCCATTAATACCAGCTAGAATGGTACTGATTCCCACTCACACACCAGGAAAGAGCCAATTCAATACAGGCCTCGATCAATACCAGCTGGAGTGGTACTGAGCCCCACTCACACACCAGGAACAACCAATTCAATATCGGCCTCTATTAATACCAGCTGGAGTGGTACTGAGTACCACTCACACACCAGGAGAGAGCCAATTCAATCCAGGCTTCTATCAATACCAGCAGGAGTGGTATTGAGTGCCACTCACACACCAGTAAAGAGCCAATTCAATCCAGGCCTCTATTTATACCAGCTGGAGCGGTACTGAGTCCCACTCACACACCAGTAAAGAGCCAATTCAATCCAGGCCTCTATTTATACCAGCTGGAGTGGTACTGAGCCCCACTCACGCACCTGAAAAGTGCCAAAACAATCGAGGCCTCTATTAATAGCAGCTGGAGTGGCACTGATTCCCACTCACACACCAGGAAAGAGCCAATTCAATCGAAACCTCTATTAACACCAGCTGGAGTGGTACTGAGTCCCACTCACACACATCAAGAAAGAGCTTATTCAATCCAGGCCTCTATTAATACCAGCTGGAGTGGTACTGAGTCCCACTCACACACCAGGAAAGAAGTAATTCTATCCAGGTCACAATTAATACCAGCTGGAGTGGTACTGAGTCCCTCTCACACACCAGGAAAGTGGCAATTCTATCCAGGCCTCTATTAACACTAGCTGGAGTGGTACTGTGTCACACTGACACAACAGGAAAGAGGCAATTCTATCCAGGCCTCTGTTAATACCAGCTGGAGTGGTACTGAGCCCCACCCAAACACCAGGAAAGAGCCAATTCAATCCAGCCTTCTATCAATAACAGCTGGAGTGGTACTGAGCCCCACTCAAGAACCAGTTAAGAGCCAATTCAATCCAGGCTTCTATCAATACTAGCATGAGTGTAATTGAGTGCCACTCACACACCAGTAAAGAGCCAATTCAATCCAGGCTTCTATCAATACCAGCAGGAGTACTTTTGAGTGCCACTCACACACCAGGAAAGAGCCAATTCAATCCAGGCCTCTATTTATACCAGCTGGAGTGGTACTGAGCCCCACTCACGCACCTGAAAAGTGCCAAAACAATCGAGGCCTCTATTAATAGCAGTTGGAGTGGCGCTGATTCCCACTCACACACCAGGGAAGAGCCAATTCAATCGAAACCTCTATTAACACCAGCTGGAGTGGTACTGAGTCCCACTCACACACATCAAGAAAGAGCCAATTCAATCCAGGCCTCTATTAATACCAGCTGGAGTGGTACTGTGTCCCACTCACACACCAGGAAAGAAGCAATTCTATCCAGGTCACAATTAATACCAGCTGGAGTGGTACTGAGTCCCACTCACACACCAGGAAAGAGGCAATTCTATCCAGGCCTCTGTTAATACCAGCTGGAATGGTACTGAGCCCCACCCAAACACCAGGAAAGAGCCAATTCAATCCAGCCTTCTATCAATAACAGCTGGAGTAGTACTGAGCCCCACTCACACACCAGTAAAGAGCCAATTCAATCCAGGCTTCTGTCAATACCAGTAGGAGTGGTATTGAGTGCCACTCACACACCAGGAAAGAGCCAATTCAATCCAGGCCTCTATTTATACCAGCTGGAGCGGTACTGAGTCCCACTCACACACCAGTAAAGAGGCAATTCAATCCAGGCCTCTATTTATACCAGCTGGAGTGGTACTGAGCCCCACTCACGCACCTGAAAAGTGCCAAAACAATCGAGGCCTCTATTAATAGCAGCTGGAGTGGGACTGATTCCCACTCACACACCAGGAAAGAGCCAATTCAATCGAAACCTCTATTAACACCAGCTGGAGTGGTACTGAGTCCCACTCACACACCAGGAAAGAAGCAATTCTATCCAGGCCACAATTAATACCAGCTGGAGTGGTACTGAGCCCCACTCACACACCAGGAAAGAGCCAATTCAATCCAGCCTTCTATCAATAACAGCTGGAGTGGTACTGAGCCCCACTCACGAACCAGGAAAGAGTCAATTCAATCCAGGCCTCCATTAATACCAGCTGGAGTGGTACTGAGCCCCACTCACACACCAGGAAAGAGCCAATTCAATCCAGGCCTCCATTAATACTAGCTGGAGTGGTACTGAGTTCCACTCATACACCAGGAAAGAGTCAATTCAATCCAGGCCTCCAATAATACTAGCTGGAGAGGTACTGAGACCCACTCACACACCAGGAAAGAGCCAATTGAATCCAGACCTCTATTAATACCAGTTGGAGTGGTACTGAGTCCCACTCTAACACCAGGACAGAGCCAATTCAACCCAGGTTTCTATTAATACCAGCTGGAGTGGTACTGAGTTCCAATCACACACCAGCAAAGAGCCAAATCAATCCAGACCTCTATTAATACCAGCTGGAGTGGTACTGAGTCCCACTCACAAACCAGGAAAGAGCCAATTCAATCCAGATCCCTATTGAAACCAGCTGGAGTGGTACTGAGTCCCAGTCTGACACCAGGACAGAGCCAAGTCAAACCAGGTTTCTATTAATACAAGCTGGAGTAGTACTGAGCCCCACTCACACACCAGGAAAGAGTCAATTCAATCCAGACCTCTTTTTAACACCAGCTGGAGAGGTACTGAGCCCCACTCACACACCAGGAACGAGCCAATTAAATCCAGACCTCTATTAATACCAGCTGGAGTGGTACTGAGCCGCACTCACTCACCAGGAAGGCGCCAATTCAATCCAGACCTCTATTAATACCAGCTAGAGTGGTACTGAGTCCCACTCACACACCATGAAAGAGCCAAATGATTGCAGACCTCTATGAATATAAGCTGGAGTGCGACAGAGCCTGACTAACGCAACAGGAAAGAGCCAATTCAAACCACGTTTCTATAAACACCAGCTGGAGTGGTACTGAGTCCCACTCACACCAGGAAAGAGGCAATTCAATCCAGAGCGCTTAATACCAGCTGGAGTGGGACTGAGCACCATTCGCACACCAGGAAAGAGCCAATTCAATCCAGGCCTCCAATAATACTAGCTGGAGTGGTACTGAGTCCCACTCACACCAGGAAAGAGGCAATTCAATCCAGAGCGCTTAATACCAGCTGGAGTGGGACTGAGCACCATTCGCACACCAGGAAATAGTCAATTCAATCCAGACCTCTTATTAACACCAGCTGGAGAGGTACTGAGTCCCACTCACTCACCAGGAAAGAGCCAATTGAATCCAGACCTCTATTAATACCAGTTGGAGTGGTACTGAGTCCCACTCTAACACCAGGACAGAGCCAATTCAACCCAGGTTTCTATTAATACCAGCTGGAGTGGTACTGAGTTCCAATCACACACCAGGAAAGAGCCAAATCAATCCAGACCTCTATTAATACCAGCTGGAGTGGTACTGAGTCCCACTCACAAACCAGGAAAGAGCCAATTCAATCCAGATCTCTATTGATACCAGCTGGAGTGGTACTGAGTCCCCGTCTAACACCAGGACAGAGCCAAGTCAAACCAGGTTTCTATTAATACAAGCTGGAGTAGTACTGAGCCCCACTCACACACCAGGAAAGACCAATTCAATCCAGGCCTCTATTAATACCAGCTGGCGCGTACTGAGCCCCACTCACACACCAGGAAGGAGCCAATTAAATCCAGGACACAATTAATACATGCTGGAGTTGTACTGAGTCCCATTCGCACACCAGGAAAGAGCCAATTCAATCCAGGCCTCCAATAATACTAGCTGGAGAGGTACTGAGCCCCACTCACTCACCAGGAAAGAGCCAATTCAATCCAGGCCTCTGTTAATACAAGCTGGAATGGTACTGAGTCCCATTCGCACACTCGGAAAGAGCCAATTCAATCCAGGCATCTATTAATACCAGCTAGAACGGTAATGAGTCCCACTCACACACCAGGAAAGAGCCAATTCAATACAGAACTCCATTAATACCAGCTGGAATGGTAGAGTCCCACTCACAAACCAGGAAAGAGCCAATTCAATACTGAACTCCATTAATAACAGCTGGAGTGGTACTGTGTCCCACTCACACACCAGGAAAGAGCCAATTCAATACAGGCCTCGATTAATACCAGCTGGAGTGGTACTGAGCCCCACTCACACACCAGGAAAGAGCCAGTTCAATACAGGCCCCTATTAATACCAGCTGGAATGTTACTGAGCCCCACTCACACACCATGAAAGAACAAATTCAAGCCAGACCTCTTAATACCAGCTGCAGTGGTACTGAGCCCCACTCACACACCAGGAGAGACAATTCAATATCGGCCGCTATTAATACCAGCTGGAGTGGTACTGAGTACCACTCACACACCAGGAGAGCCAATTCAATCCAGGCTTCTATCAATACCAGCAGGAGTGGTATTGAGTGCCACTCACACACCAGTAAAGAGCCAATTCAATCCAGGCCTCTATTTATACCAGATGGAGCGGTACTGAGTCCCACTCACACACCAGTAAAGAGCCAATTCAATCCAGGACTCTATTTATAAATGCTGGAGTGGTACTGAGCCCCACTCACGCACCTGAAAAGTGCCAAACCAATCGAGGCCTCTATTAACACCAGCTGGAGTGCTACTGAGTCCCACTGACGAACCAGGAAAGAGTCAATTCAATCCAGGCCTCCATTAATACCAGCTGGAGTGGTACTGAGCCCCACTCACACACCAGGAAAGAGTCAATTCAATCCAGGCCTCCATTAATACTAGCTGGAGTGGTACTGAGTCCCACTCATACACCAGGAAAGAGTCAATTCAATCCAGGCCTCCTGTAATACTAGCTGGAGTGGTACTGAGTCCCACTCATTCACCAGGAAAGAGTCAATTCAATCCAGACCTCTTATTAATACCAGCTGGAGTGGTACTGAGCCCCACTCATTCACCAGGAAGGCGCCAATTCAATCCAGACATCTGTTAATACCAGCTAGAGTGGTACTGAGACCCACGCACACACCAGGAAAGAGCCAAATCATTGCAGACCTCTATGAATATAAGCTGGAGTGCGACTGAGCCTGACTACCGCAACAGGAAAGAGCCAATTCAAACCACGTTTCTATTAATACCAGCTGGAGTGGTACTGAGTCCCACTCACACAACAGGAAAGAGGCAATTCAATCCAGAGCGCTTAATACCAGCTGGAGTGGGACTGAGACCCATTCGCACACCAGGAAAGAGCTAATTCAATCCAGGCCTCCAATAATACGAGCTGGAGAGGTACTGAGTCCCACTCACACACCAGGAAAGATTCGATTCAATCGAGACCTCTTATTAGCACCAGCTGGAGAGGTACTGAGTCCCATTCACTCACCAGGAAAGAGCCAATTCAAACCAGGTTTCTATTAATACCAGCTGGAGTGGTACTGAGTCCCAATCACAGACCAGGAAAGAGGCAATTCAATCCAGAACGCTTAATACCAGCTGGAGTTGGACAGAGCCCCAGTCACACACCAGGAAAGAGCCAATTCAATCCAGGCCTCTATTAATACCAGCTGGCGCGTACTGAGCCCCACTCACACACCGGGAAGGAGCCAATTAAATCCAGGCCACAATTAAGACATGCTGGAGTGGTACTGAGCCCCATTCACACACCAGGAAAGAGCCAATTCAATCCAGGCCTCCAATAATACTAGCTGGAATGGTACTGAGTCCCACTCACACACTCGGAAAGAGCCAATTCAATCCAGGCCTCTATTAATACCAGCTAGAATGGTAATGAGTCCCACTCACACACCAGGAAAGAGGCAATTCAATCCAGATATCTTATTAACACCAGCAGGAGAGGTACTGAGCCCCACTCACACCAGGAAAGAGCCAATTCAATCCAGGCCTCTGTTAATACCAGCTGGAATGGTACTGAGTCCCACTCACACACTCGGAAAGAGCCAATTCAATCCTGGCCTCTATTAATACCAGCTAGAATGGTAATGAGTCCCACTCACACACCAGGAAAAAGCCAATTCAATACAGAACTCCATTAATACCAGCTGGAATGGTAGAGTCCCACTCACAAACCAGGAAAGAGCCAATTCAAGCCAGTCCTCTTGATACCAGCTGGAGTGGCACTGAGCCCCACTCACACACCAGGAAAGAACAATTCAATATAGTCCTCTATTAATACCTGCTGGAGTGGTACTGAGTACCACTCACACACCAGGAGAGAGCCAATTCAATCCAGGCCTCTATTTGTACCAGCTGGAGCGGGACTGAGTCCCACTCACTCACCTGAAAAGTGCCAAGACAATCCAGGCCTCTATTAATAGCAGCTGGAGTGGCACTGATACACACTCAAACACCAGGAAAGAGCCAATTCAATCGAAACCTCTATTAACACCAGCTAGAGTGGTACTGAGTCCCACTCACACATCAAGAAAGAGGCAATTCTATCCAGGCCACAATTAATACCAGCTGGAGTGGTACTGAGTCCCACTCACAAACCCGGAAAGAGGCAATTCTATCCAGGCATCTATTCATACTAGCTGGAGTGGTACTGTGTCACACTCACACAACAGGAAAGAGGCAATTCTATCCAGGCCTCTATTCATACTAGCTGGAGTGGTACTGTGTCACACTCACACAACAGGAAAGAGGCAATTCTATCCAGGCCTCTATTAATACCAGCTGGGGTGGCACTGAGCCCCAACCAAACACCAGGAAAGAGCCAATTCAATCCAGCCTTCTATCAATACCAGCTGGAGTGGTACTGAGCCCCACTCACGAACAAGGAAAGAGTCAATTCAATCCAGGCCTCCATTAATATCAGCTGTAGTGGTACTGAGCCCCACTCACACCAGTAAAGAGCCAATTCAATCCAGGCCTCTATTAATACCAGCTGGCGCGTACTGAGCCCCACTCACACACCAGGAAAGAGCCAATTAAATCCAGACCACAATTAATACATGCTGGAGTGGTACTGATGCCCATTCGCTCACCAGGAAAGAGCCAATACAATCCATGCCTCCAATAATACTAGCTGGAGTGGTACTGAGCCCCACGCACACACCAGGAAGGAGCCAATTCAATACAGACCTATATTAATACCCGCTGGAGTGGTACTGAGCCCCACTCACTCTCCAGGAAGTCGCCAATTCAAGCCAGACCGCTATTAATACCAGCAAGAGTGGTACTGAGTCCCACTCACACACCAGGAAAGAGCCAAATCATTGCCGACCTCTATGAATACCATCTGGAGTGCGACTGAGCCTGACTAACGCAACAGGAAAGAGCCAATTCAATCCAGAGCGCTTAGTAACAGCTGGAGTGGGGCTGAGCCCCATTCGCACACCAGGAAAGAGCCAATTCAATCCAGGCCTCCAATAATACTAGCTAGAGTGGTACTGAGTCCCACCCAAACACCAGTAAAGTGCCAATCCAATCCAGGCCTCTATTTGTACCAGCTGGAGCGGTACTGAGTCCCACTCACACACCAGTAAAGAGCCAATTCAATCCAGGCCTCTATTTATACCAGCTGGAGTGGTACTGAGCCCCACTCACGCACCTGAAAAGTGCCAAGACAATCCAGGCCTCCATTAACAGCCGCTGGAGTGGCACTGATACACACTCACACACCAGGAAAGAGCCAATTAATCCAGACCACAATTAATACATGCTGGAGTGGTGCTGATGCCCATTCGCTCACCAGGAAAGAGCCAATTTAATCCACGCCTCCAATAATACTAGCTGTAGTGGTACTGAGAACCACTCATACACCAGGAAAGAGTCAATTCAATCCAGAACTCTTATTAACACCAGCTGGAGAGGTACTGAGCCGCACTCACACCAGGAAGGAGCCAATTCAATCCAGACCTCTATTGATACCCGCTGGAGTGGTACTGAGCCCCACTCTAACACCATGACAGAGCCAATTCAAACCAAGTTTCTATTAATACCAGCTGGAGTGGTACTGAGTCCCAATCACAAACCAGGAAAGAGGCAATTTAAACCAGACCGCTTAATACCAGCTGGAGTGGGACTGAGCCCCAGTCACACACCAGGAAAGAGCCAAATCAATCCAGACCTCTATTAATACTAGCTGGAGTGGTACTGAGTCTCACTCACACACCAGGATAGAGCCAATACAATCCAGACCTCTATTAATACCAGCTGGAGTGGTACTGAGTCCCATTCACACATCAGGACCGAGCCAATTCAAACCAGGTTTCTATTACTACAAGCTGGAGTGGTACTGAGTCCCACTCACGAACCAGAAAAGAGTCAATTCAATCCAGGCCTCCATTAATACCAGCTGGAGTGGTACTGAGCCCCACTCACACACCAGGAAAGAGCCAATTCAATCCAGGCCTCCATTAATACTAGCTGGAGTAGTACTGAGTCCCACTCACTCACCAGGGAAAATCCAATTAAATCCAGGCCTCTATTCATACCAGCTGGCGGGTACTGAGCCCCACTCACACACCAGGAAATAGCCAATTCAATCCAGGCCTCCAATAATAAAAGCTGGAGTGGTACTGAGTCCCACTCACACACCAGTAAAGAGCCAATTCAATGCAGAACACTCCATTAATACCAGCTGGAATGGTAGAGTCCCACTCACACACCAGGAAAGAGCCAATTCAATACAGAACTCCATTAATAACAGCTGGAGTGGTACTGAGTCCCACACACACATCAGGAAAGAGCCAATTCAATACAGGCCTATATTAATACCAGCTGGAGTGGTACTGAGCCCCAGTCACACACCAGGAAAGAGCCAGTTCAATACAGGCCTCTATTAATACCAGCTGGAATGTTACTGAGCCCCACTGACACACCATGAAAGAGCCATTTCAAGCCAGACCTCTTATTACCAGCTGGAGTGGTACTGAGTCCCACACACACACCAGGAAAGAGCCAATTCAATACAGGCCTCGATTAATACCAGCTGGAGTGGTACTGAGCCCCACTCACACACCATGAAAGAGCCAATTCAAGCCAGACCTCTTATTACCAGCTGGAGTGGTACTGAGCCCCACTCACACATCAGGAAAGACCAATTCAATATAGGCCTCTATTAATACCAGCTGGAGTGGTACTGAGTACCACTCACACACCAGGAGAGAGCCAATTCAATCCAGCCTTCTATCAATACCAGCAGGAGTGGTATTGAGTGCCACTCACACACCAGTAAAGAGCCAATTCAATCCAGGCCTCCATTAATACCAGCTGGAGTGGTACTGAGACCCACTCACACACCAGGAAAGAGCCAATTCAATCCAGGCCTCCATTAATACCAGCTGGAGTGGTACTGAGCCCCACTCACACACCAGGAATGAGTCAATTCAATACAGACATCTTATTAACACCAGCTGGAGTGGTACTGAGCCCTACTCACTCACCAGGAAGGAGCCAATTCAATCCAGACCTCTATTAATACCAGCTGGAGTGGTACTGAGCCCCACTCACTCACCAGGAAGGCGCCAATTCAATCCAGGCCTCCATTAATACTAGCTGGAGTGGTACTGAGCCCCATTCGCAGACCAGGAAAGAGCCAATTAAATCCAGGCCTCCAATAATACTTGCTGAAGTGGTACTGAGTCCCACTCATACACCAGGAAAGAGTCAATTCAATCCAGACCACTTATTAACACCAGCTGGAGAGGTACTGAGCCCCACTCACACACCACGAAGGCGCCAATTCAATCCAGACCTCTATTTTTACCAGCTGGAGTGGTACTGTGTCCCACGCACACACCAGGAAAGAGCCAAATCATTGCAGACCTCTATGAAGACAAGCTGGAGTGCGACTGAGCCTGACTAACGCAACAGGAAAGAGCCAATTCAAACCACGTTTCTATTAATACCTGCTGGAGTGGTACTGAGTCCCACTCACACAACAGGAAAGAGGCAATTCAATCCAGAGCGCTAAATACCAGCTGGAGTGGGACTGAGCCCCATTCGCACACCAGGAAAATAGCCAATTTAATCCAGGCCTCCAATAATACTAGCTGGAGTGTTGCAGAGTCCCAATCACATACCAGGAAAGAGGCAATTCAATCCAGACCGCTTAATACCAGCTGGAGTGGGACTGAGCCCCAGTCACACACCAGGAAAGAGCCAAATCAATCCAGACCTCTATTGATACCAGCTGGAGTGGTACTGAGACCCACTCACACACCAAGAAAGAGCCAATTCAATCCAGGCCTCTATTAATACCAGCTGGAGTGGTACTGAGTCCCATTCACACACCAGGAAAGAGGCAATTCTATCCAGGCCACAATTAATAGCAGCTGGAGTGGTACTGAGCCCCATTCGCAGACCAGGAACGAGTCAACTCAATCCAGGCCTCTATTAATAGCAGCTGGAGTGGTACTGAGCCCCACTCACACCAGGACAGAGCCAATTCAATCCAGGCCTCCAATAATACTAGCTGGAGTGGTACTGAGTCCCACTCACACACCAGGAAAGAGTCAATTCTATCCAGACCTCTTATAAACACCAGCTGGAGATGTACTGAGTCCCACTCTGACACCAGGACAGAGCCAATTCAAATCAGGTTTCTATTAATACCAGCTGGAGTGGTACTGAGCCCCAATCACACACCAGGAAAGAGGCAATTCAATCCAGACCGCTTAATACCAGCTGGAGTGGGACTGAGCCCCAGTCACGCACCAGGAAAGAGCCAAATCAATCCAGACCTCTATTAATTCCAGCTGGAGTGGTACTGAGTCCCACTCACACACCAAGAATGAGCCAATTCAATCCAGGCCTCTATTAATACCAGCTGGAGTGGTACTGAGTCCCACACACACGCCAGGAAGGAGGCAATTCTATCCAGGCCACAATTAATACCAGCTGGAGTGGTACTGAGCCCCACTCACACGCCTGAAAAGTGCCAAAACAATCGAGGCCTCTATTAATAGCAGCTGGAGTGGCACTGATTCCCACTCACACACCAGGAAAGAGCCAATTCAATCAAACCTCTATAAACACCAGCTGGAGTGGTACTGAGTCCCACTCACACACATCATGAAAGAGCCAATTCAATCCAGGCCTCTATTAATACCAACTGGAGTGGTACTGAGTCCCACTCACACACCAGGAAAGAAGAAATTCTATCCAGGCCACAATTAATACCAGCTGGAGTGGTACTGAGTCCCACTCACACACCAGGAAAGAGGCAATTCTATCCAGGCCTCTATTAATACTAGCTGGAGTGGTACTGTGTCACACTGACACAACTGGAAAGAGGCAACTCTATCCAGGCCTCTATTAATACAAGCTGGAGTGGTACTGAGCCCCACCCAAACACCAGGAAAGAGCGAATTCAATCCAGCCTTCTATCAATAACAGCTGGAGTGGTACTGAGCCCCACTCACTAACCAGGAAAGAGTCAATTCAATCCAGGCCTCCATTAATACCAGCTGGAGTGGTACTGAGCCCCACTCTCACACCAGGAAAGAAACAATTCAATCCAGGCTTCTATCAATACCAGCAGGAGTGGTATTGAGTGCCACTCACACACCAGTAAAGAGCCAATTCAATCCAGGCTTCTATCAATAACAGCAGGAGTGGTCTTGAGTGCCACTCACACACCAGTAAAGAGCCAATTCAATCCAGGCCTCTATTTATACCAGCTGGAGTGGTACTGAGCACCACTCACGCACCTGTAAAGTGCCAAAACAATCGAGGCCTCTATCAATAGCAGCTGGAGTGGCACTGATTCCCACTCACACACCAGGAAAGAGCCAATTCAATCGAAACCTCTATTAACACCAGCTGGAGTGGTACTGAGTCCCACTCACACACATCAAGAAAGAGCCAATTCAATCCAGGCCTCCATTAATACCAGCTGGAGTGGTACTGAGTCCCACTCACACACCAGGAAAGAAGCAATTCTATCCAGGCCACAATTAATACCAGCTGGAGTGGTACTGAGTCCCACTCACACACCAGGAAAGAGGCAATCCTATCCAGGCCTCTATTAATACTAGCTGGAGTGGTACTGTGTCACACTGACACAACAGGAAAGAGGCAATTCAATCAGGCCTCTATTAATACCAGCTGGAGTGGTACTGAGTCCCACTCACACACCAGGAAAGAGCCAATTCAATCCAGCCTTCTATTAGTAACAGCTGGAGTGGTACTGAGCCCCACTCACGAACCAGGAAAGAGTCAATTCAATCTAGGCATCCATTAATACCAGCTGGAGTGGTACTGAGCCCCACTCACACAGCAGGAAACTGCCAATTCAATCCAGGCCTCCATTAATACTAGCTGGAGTTGTACTGAGTCCCATTCATACACCAGGAAAGGGTCAATTCAATCCAGGCCTCCAATAATACCAGCTGGAGTGGTACTGAGTCCCACTCCGACACCTGGAAAGAGTCAATTCAATCCAGACCTCTTAATAACACCAGGTGGAGAGGCACTGAGCCCCACTCACACCAGGAAGGCGCCAATTCAATCCAGACCTCTATTAATACAAGCTAGAGTGGTACTGAGTCCCACTCACACACCAGGAAAGAGCCAAATCATTGCAGACCTCTATGAATATAAGCTGGTGTGCGACTGAGCCTGACAAACGCAACAGGAAAGAGCCAATTCAAACCACGTTTCTATTAATACCAGCTGGACAGGTACTGAGTCCCACTCACACAACAGGAAAGAGGCACTTCAATGCAGAGCGCTTCATACCAGCTGGAGTGGGACTGAGCACCATTCGCACACCAGGAAAGAGCCAATTGAATCCAGGCCTCCAATAATACTAGCTGGAGTGGTACTGAGTCACACTGACACAACAGGAAAGAGGCAACTTTATCCAGGCCTCTATTAATACAAGCTGGAGTGGTACTGAGCCCCACCCAAACACCAGGAAAGAGCGAATTCAATCCAGCCTTCTATCAATAACAGCTGGAGTGGTACTGAGCCCCACTCACTAACCAGGAAAGAGTCAATTCAATCCAGGCCTCCATTAATACCAGCTGGAGTGGTACTGAGCCCCACTCTCACACCAGGAAAGAGACAATTCAATCCAGGCTTCTATCAATACCAGCAGGAGTGGTATTGAGTGCCACTCACACACCAGTAAAGAGCCAATTCAATCCAGGCTTCTATCAATAACAGCAGGAGTGGTCTTGAGTGCCACTCACACACCAGTAAAGAGCCAATTCAATCCAGGCCTCTATTTATACCAGCTGGAGTGGTACTGAGCACCACTCACGCACCTGTAAAGTGCCAAAACAATCGAGGCCTCTATCAATAGCAGCTGGAGTGGCACTGATTCCCACTCACACACCAGGAAAGAGCCAATTCAATCGAAACCTCTATTAACACCAGCTGGAGTGGTACTGAGTCCCACTCACACACATCAAGAAAGAGCCAATTCAATCCAGGCCTCTATTAATACCAGCTGGAGTGGTACTGAGTCCCACTCACACACCAGGAAAGAAGCAATTCTATCCAGGCCACAATTAATACCAGCTGGAGTGGTACTGAGTCCCACTCACACACCAGGAAAGAGGCAATCCTATCCAGGCCTCTATTAATACTAGCTGGAGTGGTACTGTGTCACACTCACACACCAGGAAAGAGCCAGTTCAATACAGGCCTCTATTAATACCAGCTAGAATGGTAATGAGTCCCACTCACACACCAGGAAAGAGCCAATTCAATACAGGCCTCGATTAATACCAGCAGGAGTGGTATTGAGTGCCACTCACACACCAGTAAAGAGCCAATTCAATCCAGGCCTCCATTAATACCAGCTGGAGTGGTACTGAGACCCACTCACACACCAGGAAAGAGCCAATTCAATCCAGGCCTCCATTAATACCAGCTGGAGTGGTACTGAGCCCCACTCACACACCAGGAATGAGTCAATTCAATACAGACATCTTATTAACACCAGCTGGAGTGGTACTGAGCCCTACTCACTCACCAGGAAGGAGCCAATTCAATCCAGACCTCTATTAATACCAGCTGGAGTGGTACTGAGCCCCACTCACTCACCAGGAAGGCGCCAATTCAATCCAGGCCTCCATTAATACTAGCTGGAGTGGTACTGAGCCCCATTCGCAGACCAGGAAAGAGCCAATTAAATCCAGGCCTCCAATAATACTTGCTGAAGTGGTACTGAGTCCCACTCATACACCAGGAAAGAGTCAATTCAATCCAGACCACTTATTAACACCAGCTGGAGAGGTACTGAGCCCCACTCACACACCACGAAGGCGCCAATTCAATCCAGACCTCTATTTTTACCAGCTGGAGTGGTACTGTGTCCCACGCACACACCAGGAAAGAGCCAAATCATTGCAGACCTCTATGAAGACAAGCTGGAGTGCGACTGAGCCTGACTAACGCAACAGGAAAGAGCCAATTCAAACCACGTTTCTATTAATACCTGCTGGAGTGGTACTGAGTCCCACTCACACAACAGGAAAGAGGCAATTCAATCCAGAGCGCTAAATACCAGCTGGAGTGGGACTGAGCCCCATTCGCACACCAGGAAAATAGCCAATTTAATCCAGGCCTCCAATAATACTAGCTGGAGTGTTGCAGAGTCCCAATCACATACCAGGAAAGAGGCAATTCAATCCAGACCGCTTAATACCAGCTGGAGTGGGACTGAGCCCCAGTCACACACCAGGAAAGAGCCAAATCAATCCAGACCTCTATTGATACCAGCTGGAGTGGTACTGAGACCCACTCACACACCAAGAAAGAGCCAATTCAATCCAGGCCTCTATTAATACCAGCTGGAGTGGTACTGAGTCCCATTCACACACCAGGAAAGAGGCAATTCTATCCAGGCCACAATTAATAGCAGCTGGAGTGGTACTGAGCCCCATTCGCAGACCAGGAACGAGTCAACTCAATCCAGGCCTCTATTAATAGCAGCTGGAGTGGTACTGAGCCCCACTCACACCAGGACAGAGCCAATTCAATCCAGGCCTCCAATAATACTAGCTGGAGTGGTACTGAGTCCCACTCACACACCAGGAAAGAGTCAATTCTATCCAGACCTCTTATAAACACCAGCTGGAGATGTACTGAGTCCCACTCTGACACCAGGACAGAGCCAATTCAAATCAGGTTTCTATTAATACCAGCTGGAGTGGTACTGAGCCCCAATCACACACCAGGAAAGAGGCAATTCAATCCAGACCGCTTAATACCAGCTGGAGTGGGACTGAGCCCCAGTCACGCACCAGGAAAGAGCCAAATCAATCCAGACCTCTATTAATTCCAGCTGGAGTGGTACTGAGTCCCACTCACACACCAAGAATGAGCCAATTCAATCCAGGCCTCTATTAATACCAGCTGGAGTGGTACTGAGTCCCACACACACGCCAGGAAGGAGGCAATTCTATCCAGGCCACAATTAATACCAGCTGGAGTGGTACTGAGCCCCACTCACACGCCTGAAAAGTGCCAAAACAATCGAGGCCTCTATTAATAGCAGCTGGAGTGGCACTGATTCCCACTCACACACCAGGAAAGAGCCAATTCAATCAAACCTCTATAAACACCAGCTGGAGTGGTACTGAGTCCCACTCACACACATCATGAAAGAGCCAATTCAATCCAGGCCTCTATTAATACCAACTGGAGTGGTACTGAGTCCCACTCACACACCAGGAAAGAAGAAATTCTATCCAGGCCACAATTAATACCAGCTGGAGTGGTACTGAGTCCCACTCACACACCAGGAAAGAGGCAATTCTATCCAGGCCTCTATTAATACTAGCTGGAGTGGTACTGTGTCACACTGACACAACTGGAAAGAGGCAACTCTATCCAGGCCTCTATTAATACAAGCTGGAGTGGTACTGAGCCCCACCCAAACACCAGGAAAGAGCGAATTCAATCCAGCCTTCTATCAATAACAGCTGGAGTGGTACTGAGCCCCACTCACTAACCAGGAAAGAGTCAATTCAATCCAGGCCTCCATTAATACCAGCTGGAGTGGTACTGAGCCCCACTCTCACACCAGGAAAGAAACAATTCAATCCAGGCTTCTATCAATACCAGCAGGAGTGGTATTGAGTGCCACTCACACACCAGTAAAGAGCCAATTCAATCCAGGCTTCTATCAATAACAGCAGGAGTGGTCTTGAGTGCCACTCACACACCAGTAAAGAGCCAATTCAATCCAGGCCTCTATTTATACCAGCTGGAGTGGTACTGAGCACCACTCACGCACCTGTAAAGTGCCAAAACAATCGAGGCCTCTATCAATAGCAGCTGGAGTGGCACTGATTCCCACTCACACACCAGGAAAGAGCCAATTCAATCGAAACCTCTATTAACACCAGCTGGAGTGGTACTGAGTCCCACTCACACACATCAAGAAAGAGCCAATTCAATCCAGGCCTCCATTAATACCAGCTGGAGTGGTACTGAGTCCCACTCACACACCAGGAAAGAAGCAATTCTATCCAGGCCACAATTAATACCAGCTGGAGTGGTACTGAGTCCCACTCACACACCAGGAAAGAGGCAATCCTATCCAGGCCTCTATTAATACTAGCTGGAGTGGTACTGTGTCACACTGACACAACAGGAAAGAGGCAATTCAATCAGGCCTCTATTAATACCAGCTGGAGTGGTACTGAGTCCCACTCACACACCAGGAAAGAGCCAATTCAATCCAGCCTTCTATTAGTAACAGCTGGAGTGGTACTGAGCCCCACTCACGAACCAGGAAAGAGTCAATTCAATCTAGGCATCCATTAATACCAGCTGGAGTGGTACTGAGCCCCACTCACACAGCAGGAAACTGCCAATTCAATCCAGGCCTCCATTAATACTAGCTGGAGTTGTACTGAGTCCCATTCATACACCAGGAAAGGGTCAATTCAATCCAGGCCTCCAATAATACCAGCTGGAGTGGTACTGAGTCCCACTCCGACACCTGGAAAGAGTCAATTCAATCCAGACCTCTTAATAACACCAGGTGGAGAGGCACTGAGCCCCACTCACACCAGGAAGGCGCCAATTCAATCCAGACCTCTATTAATACAAGCTAGAGTGGTACTGAGTCCCACTCACACACCAGGAAAGAGCCAAATCATTGCAGACCTCTATGAATATAAGCTGGTGTGCGACTGAGCCTGACAAACGCAACAGGAAAGAGCCAATTCAAACCACGTTTCTATTAATACCAGCTGGACAGGTACTGAGTCCCACTCACACAACAGGAAAGAGGCACTTCAATGCAGAGCGCTTCATACCAGCTGGAGTGGGACTGAGCACCATTCGCACACCAGGAAAGAGCCAATTGAATCCAGGCCTCCAATAATACTAGCTGGAGTGGTACTGAGTCACACTGACACAACAGGAAAGAGGCAACTTTATCCAGGCCTCTATTAATACAAGCTGGAGTGGTACTGAGCCCCACCCAAACACCAGGAAAGAGCGAATTCAATCCAGCCTTCTATCAATAACAGCTGGAGTGGTACTGAGCCCCACTCACTAACCAGGAAAGAGTCAATTCAATCCAGGCCTCCATTAATACCAGCTGGAGTGGTACTGAGCCCCACTCTCACACCAGGAAAGAGACAATTCAATCCAGGCTTCTATCAATACCAGCAGGAGTGGTATTGAGTGCCACTCACACACCAGTAAAGAGCCAATTCAATCCAGGCTTCTATCAATAACAGCAGGAGTGGTCTTGAGTGCCACTCACACACCAGTAAAGAGCCAATTCAATCCAGGCCTCTATTTATACCAGCTGGAGTGGTACTGAGCACCACTCACGCACCTGTAAAGTGCCAAAACAATCGAGGCCTCTATCAATAGCAGCTGGAGTGGCACTGATTCCCACTCACACACCAGGAAAGAGCCAATTCAATCGAAACCTCTATTAACACCAGCTGGAGTGGTACTGAGTCCCACTCACACACATCAAGAAAGAGCCAATTCAATCCAGGCCTCTATTAATACCAGCTGGAGTGGTACTGAGTCCCACTCACACACCAGGAAAGAAGCAATTCTATCCAGGCCACAATTAATACCAGCTGGAGTGGTACTGAGTCCCACTCACACACCAGGAAAGAGGCAATCCTATCCAGGCCTCTATTAATACTAGCTGGAGTGGTACTGTGTCACACTCACACACCAGGAAAGAGCCAGTTCAATACAGGCCTCTATTAATACCAGCTAGAATGGTAATGAGTCCCACTCACACACCAGGAAAGAGCCAATTCAATACAGGCCTCGATTAATACCAGCTGGAGTGGTACTGAGCCCCACTCACACACCAGGAAAGAGCCAGTTCAATACAGGCCTCTATTAATACCAGCTGGAATGTTACTGAGCCCCACTCACTCACCAGGTGAGACAATTCAATATCGGCCCCTATTAATACCAGCTGGAGTGGTACTGAGTACCACTCACACACCACGAGAGAGCCAATTCAATCCAGGCTACAATTGATACATGCTGGAGTGGTACTGAGCCCCATTCGCACACCAGGAAAGAGCCAATTCAATCCAGGCCTCCAATAATACTAGCTGGAGTGGTACTGAGTCACACTCATACACCAGGAAAGAGTCAATTCAATCCAGGCCTCCATTAATACCAGCTGGAGTGGTACTGAGGCCCACTCACACACCAGGAAAGAGCCAATTCAATCCAGGCCTCCATTAATACTAGCTGGAGTGGTACTGAGTCCCACTCATACACCAGGAAAGAGTCAATTCAATCCAGGCCTCCATTAATACCAGCTGGAGTGGTACTGAGTCCCACTTACACACCAGCAAAGAGCCAATTCAATCCAGGCCTCCATTAATACTAGCTGGAGTGGTACTGAGTCCCACTCATCCACCAGGAAAGAGGCAATTCAATCCAGACCGCTTAATACCAGCTGGCGCGTACTGAGCCCCACTCACCCACCATGAAGGAGCCAATTAAATCCAGGCCACAATTAATACATGCTGGAGTGGTACTGAGCCCCATTCGCACACCAGGAAAGAGCCAATTCAATCCAGGCCTCCAATAATACTAGCTGGAGTGGGACTGAGTCCCACTCACACACCAGGAAAGAGTCAATTCAATCCAGACCTCTTATTAACACCAGTTGGAGAGGTACTGAATTCCACTCACTCACCAGGAAAGAGCCAATTCAATCCAGACCTCTTATTAACACCAGCTGGAGAGGTACTGTGCCCCAATCACACACCAGGAAAGAGCCAATTCAATCCAGGCCTCTGTTAATACCAGCTGGAATGGTACTGAGTCCCACTCACACACTCGGAAAGAGCCAATTCAATCCAGGCCTCTATTAATACCAGCTAGAATGGTAATGAGTCCCACTCACACACCAGGAAAGAGCCAATTCAAGCCAGAACTCCATTAATACCAGCTGGAATGGTACGGAGTCCCACTGACAAACCAAGAAAGAGCCAATTCAATACAGAACTCCATTAATAATAGCTGGAGTGGTACTGAGTCCCACTCACACACCAGGAAATAGCCAATTCAATACAGGCCTCGATTAATACCAGCTGGAGTGGTACTGAGCCCCACTCACACACCAGGAAAGAGCCAGTTCAATACAGGCCTCTATTAATACCAGCTGGAATGTTACTGAGCCCCACTCACTCACCAGGTGAGACAATTCAATACCGGCCCCTATTAATACCAGCTGGAGTGGTACTGAGTACCACTCACACACCACGAGAGAGCCAATTCAATCCAGGCTTCTATCAATACCAGCAGGAGTGGTATAGAGTGCCACTCACACACCAGTAAAGAGCCAATTCAATCCAGGCCTCAATTTATACCAGCTGGAGCGGTACTGAGTCCCACTCACACACCAGTAAAGAGCCAATTCAATCCAGGACTCTATTTATAAATGCTGGAGTGGTACTGAGCCCCACTCACGCACCTGAAAAGTGCCAAAACAATCGAGGCCTCTATTCACACCAGCTGGAGTGGTACTGAGTCCCACTGACGAACCAGGAAAGAGTCAATTCAATCCAGGCCTCCATTAATACCAGCTGGAGTGGTACTGAGCCCCACTCACACCGGGAAAGAGCCAGTTCAATCCAGGCCTCCATTAATACTAGCTGGAGTGGTACTGAGTCCCACTCACACACCAGGAAAGAGCCAGTTCAATATAGGCCTCTATTAATACCAGCTGGAATGTTACTGAGCCCCACTCACTCACCAGGTGAGACAATTCAATACCGGCCCCTATTAATACCAGCTGGAGTGGTACTGAGTACCACTCACACACCACGAGAGAGCCAATTCAATCCAGGCTTCTATCAATACCAGCAGGAGTGGTATAGAGTGCCACTCACACACCAGTAAAGAGCCAATTCAATCCAGGCCTCAATTTATACCAGCTGGAGCGGTACTGAGTCCCACTCACACACCAGTAAAGAGCCAATTCAATCCAGGTCTCTATTTATAAATGCTGGAGTGGTACTGAGCCCCACTCACGCACCTGAAAAGTGCCAAAACAATCGAGGCCTCTATTCACACCAGCTGGAGTGGTACTGAGTCCCACTGACGAACCAGGAAAGAGTCAATTCAATCCAGGCCTCCATTAATACCAGCTGGAGTGGTACTGAGCCCCACTCACACCGGGAAAGAGCCAGTTCAATCCAGGCCTCCATTAATACTAGCTGGAGTGGTACTGAGTCCCACTCATACACCAGGAAAGAGTCAATTCAATCCAGGCCTCCAATAATACTAGCTGGAGTGGGACTGAGTCCCACTCATACACCAGGAAAGAGTCAATTCAATCCAGACCTCTATTAATACCAGCTCGGGTGGTACTGAGTCCCACGCACACACCAGGAAAGAGCCAAATCATTGCAGACCTCAATGAATATAAGCTGGAGTGCGACTGTGCCTGACTAACGCAACAGGAAAGAGCCAATTCAAACCACGTTTCTATTAATACCAGCTGGAGTGGTACTGAGTCCCACTCACACAACAGGAAAGAGGCAATTCAATCCAGAGCGCTTAATACCAGCTGGAGTGGTACTGAGTCCCAAACACACACCAAGAAAGTGCCAATTCAATCCAGGCCTCTATTAATACGAGCTGGAGTGGTACTGAGCCCCACTCACACACCAGGAAAGAGGCAATTCTATCCAGGCCACAATTAATACCAGCTGGAGTGGTAGTGAATCCCACTCACACACCAGGAAAGAGGCAATTCTACCCAGGCCTCTATTAATAGCAGCTGTAGTGGTACTGAGCCCCACCCAAACACCAGGAAAGAGCCAATTCAACCCAGCCTTCTATCAATAACAGCTGGAGTGGTACTGAGCCCCACTCACGAACCAGGAAAGAGTCAATTCAATCCAGGCCTCCATTAATACCAGATGGAGTGGTACTATGCCCCACTCACACACCAGGAAAGTGCCAATTCAATCCAGGCCTCCATTAATACTGGCTGGAGAGTTAACGAGTCCCACTCACACACCAGGAAAGAGCCAATTCAATCCAGGCCTCCATTAATACCAGCTGGAGTGGTACTGAGCCCCACTCACACACCAGGAATGAGTCAATTCAATCCAGGCCTCTTATTAACACCAGCTGGAGAGGTACTGAGCCCCACTCACACACCAGGAAGGAGCCAATTCAATCCAGACCTCTATTAATACCAGCTGGAGCGGTACTGAGCCCCACTCACTCGCAAGGAAGGCGGCCATTCCATCCAGGCCTCCATTAATACTAGCTGGAGGTGTACTGAGCCCCATTCGCAGACCAGGAAAGAGCCAATTCAATCCAGACCACTTATGAACCCCAGCTGGAGATGTACTGAGCCCCACTCACACACCAGGAAGGAGCCAATTCAATCCAGACCTCTATTAATACCCGCTGGAGTGGCACTGAGTCCCACCCACACACCAGGAAAGAGGCAATTCTATCCAGGCCACAATTAATACCAGCTGGAGTGGTACTGAGTCCCACTCAGACACCAGGAAAGAGCCAAATCATTGCAGACCTTCATGAATACAAGCTGGAGTGCGACGGAGCCTGACGATCGCAACAGGAAAGAGCCAATTCAAATCACGTTTCTATTAATACCAGCTGGAGTGGTACTGAGTCCCACTCACACAACAGGAAAGAGGCAATTCAATCCAGAGCGCTTAATACCAGCTGGAGTGGGACTGAGCCCCATTCGCGCACCAGGAAAATAGCCAATTCAATCCAGGCCTCCAATAATACTAGCTGGAGTGGTACTGAGTCCCACTCACAAACCAGGAAAGAGTCAATTCAATCCAGACCTCTTATTAACACCAGCTGGAGAGGTACTGAGTCCCACTCACTCACCAGGAAAGAGGCAATTCAATCCAGGCCACAATTAATACCAGCTGGAGTGGTACTGAGTCCCACTCACGAACCAGGAAAGAGTCAATTCAATCCAGGCCTCCATTAATACCAGCTGGTGTGGTACTGAGCCCCACTCACACACCAGGAAAGAGCCAATTCAATCCAGGCTTCCATTAATACTAGCTGGAGTGGTACTGAGTCCCAATCACACACCAGGAAAGAGGCAATTCAAAGCAGACCGCTTAATACCAGCTGGAGTGGGACTGAGCCCCAGTCACACACCAGGAAAGAGTCAATTCAATCCAGACCTCTTATTAACACCAGTTGGAGAGGTACTGAGTTCCACTCACTCACCAGGAAAGAGCCAAATCAATCCAGACCTCTATTAATACTGGCTGGAGTGGTACTGACTCCCACTCACACACCAGGAAAGAACCAATACAATCCAGACCTCTATTAATACCAGCTCGAGTGGTACTGAGTCCCATTCACACACCAGGACAGAGCCAATTCAAACCAGGTTTCTATTACTACAAGCTGGAGTGGTACTGAGTCCCACTCACGAACCAGGAAAGAGTCAATTCAATCCAGGCCTCCATTAATATCAGCTGGTGTGGTACGGAGCCCCACTCACACACCAGGAAAGAGCCAATTCAATCCAGGCTTCCATTAATAATAGCTGGAGTGGTACTGAGTCCCACTCACACACCAGGAAAGAGCCAATTCAATACAGAACACTCCATTAATACCAGCTGGAATGGTAGAGTCCCACGCACACACCAGTAAAGAGCTAATTCAATCCAGGCCTCCATTAATACCAGCTGGAGTGGTACTGAGCCCCACTCACACACCAGGAAAGAGCCAATTCAATCCAGGCCTCCATTAATATCTGCTGGAGTGGTACTGAGCCCCACCCACACACCAGGAATGAGTCAATTCAATCCAGACCTCTTATTAACACCAGCTGGAGAGGTACTGAGCCCCACTCACACACCGGGAAGGAGCCAATTCAATCCAGACCTCTGTAAATACCAGCTGGAGTGGTACTGAGCCCCACTCACTCACCAGGAAGGCGCCAATTCAATCCAGGCCTCCATTAATACCAGCTGGAGTGGTACTGTGTCACACTCACACAACAGGAAAGAGGCAATTCTATCCAGGCCTCTATTAATACCAGCTGGAGTGGTACTGAGCCCCACCCAAACACCAGGAAAGAGCCAATTCAATCCAGCGTTCTATCAATAACAGCTGGATTGGTACTGAGCCCCACTCACGAACCAGGAAAGAGTCAATTCAATCCAGGCCTCCATTAATACCAGCTGGAGTAATACTGAGCCCCACTCACACACCAGGAAAGAGCCAATTCAATCCAGGCCTCCATTAATACTAGCTGGCGCGTACTGAACCCCACTCACACACCAGGAAAGAGCCAATTCAATCCAGGCCTCCATTAATACCAGCTGGAGTGGTACTGAGCCCCACTCACACACCAGGAATGAGTCAATTCAATCCAGACCTCTTATTAACACCAGCTGGAGAGGTACTGAGCCCCACGCACACACCAGGAAGGAGCCAATTCTATCCAGACCTCTATTAATACCAGCTGCAGTGGTAATGAGCCCCACTCACTCGCAAGGAAGGCGCCAATTCCATCCAGGCCTCCATTAATACTAGCTGGAATGGTACTGAGTCCCACCAATACACCAGGAAAGAGTCAATTCAATCCAGACCACTTATCAACCCCAGCTGGAGAGGTACTGATCCCCACTCACACACCAGGAAGGAGCCCATTCAATCCAGACCTCTATTAATACCCGCTGGAGTGGTACTGAGCCCCACTCACTCATCAGGAAGGCGCCAATTCAATCCAGACCTCTTTTTATACAAGCGGGAGTGGTACTGAGTCCCACTCACACACCAGGAAAGAGCCAAATCATTGCAGACCTTCATGAATACAATCTGGAGTGCGACTGAGCCTGACTAACGCAACAGGAAAGAGCCAATTCAAACCACGTTTCTGTTAATACCAGCTGGAGTGGTACTGAGTCCCACTCACACAACAGGAAAGAGGCAATTCAATCCAGAGCGCTTAATACCAGCTGGAGTGGGACTGAGCCCCACTCACACACCAGGAAAGAGCCAATTCAATCCAGGCATCCATTAATACTAGCTGGAGTGGTACTGAGACCCACTCACACACCAGGAAAGAGGCAATTCAATCCAGGCATCTATTAATACCAGCTGGCGCGTACTGAACCCCACTCACACACCAGGAAAGAGCCAATTCAATCCAGGCCTCCATTAATACTAGCTGGAGTGGTACTGAGTCCCACTCACACACCAGGAAAGAGTCAATTCAATCCAGACCTCTTATTAACACCAGCTGGAGAGGTACTGAGTCCCACTCACACACCAGGACAGAGCCAATTCAATCCAGGATTCTATTAATACCAGCTGGAGTGGTACTGAGCCCCATTCGCACACCAGGAAAGATCCAATTCAATCCAGGCCTCCAATAATATTAGCTGGAGTGGTACTGAGTCCCACTCAAACACCAGAAAAGAGCCAATTCAATCCAGACCTCTTATTAACACCAGCTGGAGAGGTACTGAGTCCCACTCACTCACCAAGAAAGAGCCAATTCAATCCAGATCTCTATTAATACCAGCTGGAGTGGTACTGAGTCCCACTCTAACACCAGGACAGAGCCAATTCAAACAAGGTTTCTATGAATACCAGCTGGAGTGGTACTGAGCCCCAGTCACCCACCAGGAAAGAGCCAAATCAATCCAGACCTCTATTAATACCAGCTGGAGTGGTACATGAGTCCCATTCACACACCAGGACAGAGCCAATTCAAACCAGGCCTCCAGAAATACTAGCTGGAGTGGTACTGAGTCCTACTCACACACCAGGAAAGAGCCAATTCAATACAGAACTCTCCATTAATACCAGCTGGAATCGTAGAGTCCCTCTCACACACCAGGAAAGAGCCAATTCAATACAGAACTACATTAATACCAGCTGGAGTGGTACTGAGTCCCACTCACACACCAGGAAAGAGCCAATTCAATACAGGCCTCGATTAATACCAGCTGGATTGGTACTGAGCCCCACTCACACACCAGGAATGAGCCAGTTCACACAGGCCTCTATTGATACCAGCTGAAGTGTTACTGAGCCCCACTCACATACCAGCAAAGACCAATTCAATGTAGGCCACTATTAATACCAGCTGGAGTGCTCCTGAGTACCACTCACACACCAGGAGAGAGCCAATTCAAACCCAGGCTTATATCAATACCAGCAAGAGTGGTATTGAGTGCCAGTCACACACCAGTAAAGAGCCAATTCAATCCAGGCCTCCATTAATACCAGCTGGAGTGATACTGAGCCCCACTCACACACAAGGAAAGAGCCAATTCAATCCAGGCCTCCATTAATACCAGCTGGATTGGTACTGAGCCCCACTTACACACCAGGAAAGAGCCAATTCAATCCAGGCCTCCATTAATACTAGCTGGAGTGGTGCTGAGTCCCACTCACACACCAGGGAAGAGGCAATTCCATCCAGACCTCTTATTAACACCAGCTGGTGATGTACTGAGTCCCACTCTAACACCAGGACAGAGCCAATTCAAACCAGGTTTCTATTAATGTCAGCTGGAGTGGTACTGCGGCCCACTCACACAACAGGAAAGAGGCAATTCAATCCAAAGCGCTTAATACCAGCTGGATTGGGACTGAGCCCCATTCGCACACCAGGAAAATAGCCAATTCAAACCAGACCTCTATTAATACCAGCTGGAGTGGTACTGAGTCCCACTCACACACCAAGAAAGTGCCAATTCAATCCAGGCCTCTATTAATACCAGCTGGAGTGGTACTGAGCCCCACTCACACACCAGGAAAGAGGCAATTCTTTCCAGGCCACAATTAATACCAGCTGGAGTGGTAGTGAATCCCACTCACACACCAGGAAAGAGGCAATTCTACCCAGGCCTCTATTAATAGCAGCTGTAGTGGTACTGAGCCCCACCCAAACACCAGGAAAGAGCCAATTCAACCCAGCCTTCTATCAATAACAGCTGGAGTGGTACTGAGCCCCACTCACGAACCAGGAAAGAGTCAATTCAATCCAGGCCTCCATTAATACCAGCTGGAGTGGTACTGTGCCCCACTCACACACCAGGAAAGAGCCAATTCAATCCAGGCCTCCATTAATACTGGCTGGAGAGTTAACGAGTCCCACTCACACACCAGGAAAGAGCCAATTCAATCCAGGCCTCCATTAAAACCAGCTGGAGTGGTACTGAGCCCCACTCACACACCAGGAATGAGTCAATTCAATCCAGGCCTCTTATTAACACCAGCTGGAGAGGTACTGAGCCCCACTCACACACCAGGAAGGAGCCAATTCAATCCAGACCTCTATTAATACCAGCTGGAGCGGTACTGAGCCCCACTCACTCGCAAGGAAGGCGGCAATTCCATCCAGGCCTCCATTAATACTAGCTGGAGGTGTACTGAGCCCCATTCGCAGACCAGGAAAGAGCCAATTCAATCCAGACCACTTATGAACCCCAGCTGGAGATGTACTGAGCCCCACTCACACACCAGGAAGGAGCCAATTCAATCCAGACCTCTATTAATACCCGCTGGAGTGGTACTGAGTCCCACCCACACACCAGGAAAGAGGCAATTCTATCCAGGCCACAATTAATACCAGCTGGAGTGGTACTGAGTCCCACTCAGACACCAGGAAAGAGCCAAATCATTGCAGACCTTCATGAATACAAGCTGGAGTGCAACGGAGCCTGACGATCGCAACAGGAAAGAGCCAATTCAAACCACGTTTCTATTAATACCAGCTGGAGTGGTACTGAGTCCCACTCACACAACAGGAAAGAGGCAATTCAATCCAGAGCGCTTAATACCAGCTGGAGTGGGACTGAGCCCCATTCGCGCACCAGGAAAATAGCCAATTCAATCCAGGCCTCCAATAATACTAGCTGGAGTGGTACTGAGTCCCACTCACAAACCAGGAAAGAGTCAATTCAATCCAGACCTCTTATTAACAACAGCTGGAGAGGTACTGAGTCCCACTCACTCATCAGGAAAGAGGCAATTCAATCCAGGCCACAATTAATACCAGCTGGAGTGGTACTGAGTCCCACTCACACACCAGGAAAGAGGCAATTCTATCCAGGTCTCGATTAATACGAGCTGGAGTGGGGCTGAGCCCCATTCGCACACCAGGAAAGAGCCAATTCAATCCAGGCCTCCAATAATACTAGCTGGAGTGGTACTGAGTCCTACTCAAACACCAGGAAAGAGTCAATTCAATCCAGACCTCTTATTAACACCAGTTGGAGAGGTACTGAGTTCCACTCACTCACCAGGAAAGAGCCAATTCAATCCAGATCTCTATTAATACCAGCTGGAGTGGTACTGAGTCCCACTCACGAACCAGGAAAGAGTCAATTCAATCCAGGCCTCCATTAATACCAGCTGGTGTGGTACTGAGCCCCACTCACACACCAGGAAAGAGCCAATTCAATCCAGGCTTCCATTAATACTAGCAGGAGTGGTACTGAGTCCCAAACACACACCAGGAAAGAGGCAATTCAAACCAGACCGCTTAATACCAGCTGGAGTGGGACTGAGCCCCAGTCACACACCGGGAAAGAGCCAAATCAATCCAGACCTCTATTAATACTGGCTGGAGTGGCACTGACTCCCACTCACACACCAGGAAAGAGCCAATACAATCCAGACCTCTATTAATACCAGCTCGAGTGGTACTGAGTCCCATTCACACACCAGGACAGAGCCAATTCAAACCAGGTTTCTATTACTACAAGCTGGAGTGGTACTGAGTCCCACTCACGAACCAGGAAAGAGTCAATTCAATCCAGGCCTCCATTAATACCAGCTGGTGTGGTACGGAGCCCCACTCACACACCAGGAAAGAGCCAATTCAATCCAGGCTTCCATTAATACTAGCTGGAGTGGTACTGAGTCCCACTCACACACCAGGAAAGAGCCAATTCAATACAGAACACTCCATTAATACCAGCTGGAATGGTAGAGTCCCACTCACACACCAGTAAAGAGCTAATTCAATCCAGGCCTCCATTAATACCAGCTGGAGTGGTACTGAGCCCCACTCACACACCAGGCAAGAGCCAATTCAATCCAGGCCTCCATTAATATCTGCTGGAGTGGTACTGAGCCCCACCCACACACCAGGAATGAGTCAATTCAATCCAGACCTCTTATTAACACCAGCTGGAGAGGTACTGAGCCCCACTCACACACCGGGAAGGAGCCAATTCAATCCAGACCTCTGTAAATACCAGCTGGAGTGGTACTGAGCCCCACTCACTCACCAGGAAGGCGCCAATTCAATCCAGGCCTCCATTAATACCAGCTGGAGTGGTACTGTGTCACACTCACACAACAGGAAAGAGGCAATTCTATCCAGGCCTCTATTAATACCAGCTGGAGTGGTACTGAGCCCCACCCAAACACCAGGAAAGAGCCAATTCAATCCAGCGTTCTATCAATAACAGCTGGATTGGTACTGAGCCCCACTCACGAACCAGGAAAGAATCAATTCAATCCAGGCCTCCATTAATACCAGCTGGAGTAATACTGAGCCCCACTCACACACCAGGAAAGAGCCAATTCAATCCAGGCCTCCATTAATACTAGCTGGCGCGTACTGAACCCCACTCACACACCAGGAAAGAGCCAATTCAATCCAGGCCTCCATTAATACCAGCTGGAGTGGTACTGAGCCCCACTCACTCGCAAGGAAGGCGCCAATTCCATCCAGACCTCCATTAATACTAGCTGGAATGGTACTGAGTCCCACTCATACACCAGGAAAGAGTCAATTCAATCCAGACCACTTATCAACCCCAGCTGGAGAGGTACTGATCCCCACTCACACACCAGGAAGGAGCCAATTCAATCCAGACCTCTATTAATACCCGCTGGAGTGGTACTGAGCCCCACTCACTCATCAGGAAGGCGCCAATTCAATCCAGACCTCTATTTATACAAGCGGGAGTGGTACTGAGTCCCACTCACACACCAGGAAAGAGCCAAATCATTGCAGACCTTCATGAATACAATCTGGAGTGCGACTGAGCCTGACTAACGCAACAGGAAAGAGCCAATTCAAACCACGTTTCTGTTAATACCAGCTGGAGTGGTACTGAGTCCCACTCACACAACAGGAAAGAGGCAATTCAATCCAGAGCGCTTAATACCAGCTGGAGTGGGACTGAGCCCCACTCACACACCAGGAAAGAGCCAATTCAATCCAGGCATCCATTAATACTAGCTGGAGTGGTACTGAGACCCACTCACACACCAGGAAAGAGGCAATTCAATCCAGGCATCTATTAATACCAGCTGGCGCGCACTGAACCCCACTCACACACCAGGAAAGAGCCAATTCAATCCAGGCCTCCATTAATACTAGCTGGAGTGGTACTGAGTCCCACTCACACACCAGGAAAGAGTCAATTCAATCCAGACCTCTTATTAACACCAGCTGGAGAGGTACTGAGTCCCACTCACACACCAGGACAGAGCCAATTCAATCCAGGATTCTATTAATACCAGCTGGAGTGGTACTGAGTCCCAGTCACACACCAGGAAAGAGCCAAATCAATCCAGACCTCTATTAATACCAGCTGGAGTGGTACGGAGTCCCACTCACACACCAAGAAAGAGCCAATTCAATCCAGGCCTCGATTAATACCAGCAGGAGTGATACTGAGTCCCACTCACACACCAGGAAAGAGCCAATTCAATCCAGGCCTCCATTAATACCAGCTGGAGTGGTACTGAGCCCCACTCACACACCAGGAATGAGTCAATTCAATCCAGACCTCTTATTAACACCAGCTGGAGAGGTACTGAGCCCCACGCACACACCAGCAAGGAGCCAATTCAATCCAGACCTCTTATTAACACCAGCTGGAGAGGTACTGAGTCCCACTCACTCACCAGGAAAGAGGCAATTCAATCCAGGCCACAATTAATACCAGCTGGAGTGTTACTGAGTCCCACTCACACACCAGGAAAGAGGCAATTCTATCCAGGTCTCTATGAATACGAGCTGGAGTGGGGCTGAGCCCCATTCGCACACCAGGAAAGAGCCAATTCAATCCAGGCCTCCAATAATACTAGCTGGAGTCGTACTGAGCCCCACCCAAACACCAGGAAAGAGCCAATTCAATCCATCCTTCTATCAATAACAGCTGGAGTGGTACTGAGCTCCACCCACGAACCAGGAAAGTGTCAATACAATCCAGGCATCCATTAATACCAGCTGGAGTGGGACTGAGTCCCACTCACACACCAGGAAAGAGCCAAATCAATCCAGGCCTCCATTAATACTAGCTGGAGTGGTACCGAGTCCCACTCACACACCAGGAAAGAGCCAAATCAATCCAGGCCTCTATTACTACCAGCTGGCGCGTACTGAGCCCCACTCACACACCACGAAAGAGTCAATTCAATCCAGACCTCTTATTAACACCAGCTGTTGTGGTACTGAGCGCCACTCACACACCAGGAAGGAGCCAATTCAATCCAGACCTCTATTAATACCAGCTGGAGTGGTACTGAGTCCAACTCACACACCAGGAAAGAGGCAATTCAATCCAGTCCTCTATTAATACCAGCTGGAGTGGTACTGAGTCCAACTCACCCACCAGGAAAGAGCCAATACAATACAGAACTCATTTAATACCAGCTGGAATGGTAGAGTCCCACACACACACCAGGAAAGAGCCAATTCAATACAGAACTACATTAATCCCTTCTGGAGTGGTACTGAGCCCCACTCACACACCAGAAAAAAGCCACTTCAATACAGAACTCCATTAATACCAGCTGGAGTGGTACTGAGTCCCTCTCACACACCAGGAAAGAGCCAATTCAATACAGGCCTCGATTAATACCAGCTGGAGTGGTACTGAGCCCCTCTCACACACCAGGAAAGAGCCAGTTCAATCCAGGCCTCTATTAATACCAGCTGGAATGCTCCGGAGCCCCGCTCACTCACCATGAAAGAGTTAATTCAATCCAGACCTCTTAATACCAGCTGGAGTGGTACAGAGCCCCACTCGCACACCAGGAAAGAGCCAATTCAATGTCGGCCTCAATTAATACCAGCTGGAGTGGTACTGATCCCCACTCACACACAAGGAGAGAGCCAATTCAATCCAGGCTTCTTTCAATACTAGCAGGAGTGGTATTGAGTGACACTCTCACACCAGTAAAGAGCCAATTCAATCCAGACCTCTATTAACACCAGCTGGAGAAGTACTGAGTCCCACTCACACACCAGGAAAGAGCCAATTAAATCCAGACCTCAGTTAAAACCAACTGGAGTGGTACTGAGTCCCAATCACACAACAGGAAAGGGGCAATTCAATCCAGACCGCTTAATACCAGCTGGAGTGGGACTGAGCCCCAGTCACACACCAGGAAAGAGCCAAATCAATCCAGACCTCTATTAATACCAGCTGGAGAGGTACTGAGTCCCACTCACACACCAGTACAGAGACAATTCAAACCAGGTTTCTATTAATAGAGGCTGGAGTGGTACTGAGTCCAACTCACACACCAGGAAAGAGGCAATTCAATCCAGTCCTCTATTAATACCAGCTGGAGTGGTACTGAGTCCAACTCACCCACCAGGAAAGAGCCAATACAATACAGAACTCATTTAATACCAGCTGGAATGGTAGAGTCCCACACACACACCAGGAAAGAGCCAATTCAATACAGAACTACATTAATCCCTTCTGGAGTGGTACTGAGCCCCACTCACACACCAGAAAAAAGCCACTTCAATACAGAACTCCATTAATACCAGCTGGAGTGGTACTGAGTCCCTCTCACACACCAGGAAAGAGCCAATTCAATACAGGCCTCGATTAATACCAGCTGGAGTGGTACTGAGCCCCTCTCACACACCAGGAAAGAGCCAGTTCAATCCAGGCCTCTATTAATACCAGCTGGAATGCTCCGGAGCCCCGCTCACTCACCATGAAAGAGTTAATTCAATCCAGACCTCTTAATACCAGCTGGAGTGGTACAGAGCCCCACTCGCACACCAGGAAAGAGCCAATTCAATGTCGGCCTCAATTAATACCAGCTGGAGTGGTACTGATCCCCACTCACACACAAGGAGAGAGCCAATTCAATCCAGGCTTCTTTCAATACTAGCAGGAGTGGTATTGAGTGACACTCTCACACCAGTAAAGAGCCAATTCAATCCAGACCTCTATTAACACCAGCTGGAGAAGTACTGAGTCCCACTCACACACCAGAGAAGAGCCAATTAAATCCAGACCTCAGTTAAAACCAACTGGAGTGGTACTGAGTCCCAATCACACAACAGGAAAGGGGCAATTCAATCCAGACCGCTTAATACCAGCTGGAGTGGGACTGAGCCCCAGTCACACACCAGGAAAGAGCCAAATCAATCCAGACCTCTATTAATACCAGCTGGAGAGGTACTGAGTCCCACTCACACACCAGTACAGAGACAATTCAAACCAGGTTTCTATTAATAGAGGCTGGAGTGGTACTGAGTCCAACTCACACACCAGGAAAGAGGCAATTCAATCCAGTCCTCTATTAATACCAGCTGGAGTGGTACTGAGTCCAACTCACCCACCAGGAAAGAGCCAATACAATACAGAACTCATTTAATACCAGCTGGAATGGTAGAGTCCCACACACACACCAGGAAAGAGCCAATTCAATACAGAACTACATTAATCCCTTCTGGAGTGGTACTGAGCCCCACTCACTCACCAGAAAAAAGCCACTTCAATACAGAACTCCATTAATACCAGCTGGAGTGGTACTGAGTCCCTCTCACACACCAGGAAAGAGCCAATTCAATACAGGCCTCGATTAATACCAGCTGGAGTGGTACTGAGCCCCTCTCAAACACCAGGAAAGAGCCAGTTCAATCCAGGCCTCTATTAATACCAGCTGGAATGCTCCGGAGCCCCGCTCACTCACCATGAAAGAGTCAATTCAATCCAGACCTCTTAATACCAGCTGGAGTGGTACAGAGCCCCACTCGCACACCAGGAAAGAGCCAATTCAATGTCGGCCTCAATTAATACCAGCTGGAGTGGTACTGATCCCCACTCACACACAAGGAGAGAGCCAATTCAATCCAGGCTTCTTTCAATACTAGCAGGAGTGGTATTGAGTGACACTCTCACACCAGTAAAGAGCCAATTCAATCCAGACCTCTATTAACACCAGCTGGAGTAGTACTGAGTCCCACTCACACACCAGGAAAGAGCCAATTAAATCCAGACCTCAGTTAAAACCAACTGGAGTGGTACTGAGCCCCACTCACACACCAGGAAAGCGACAATTAATTCCAGACTTCAATTAATACCAACTGGAGTGGTACTGAGCCCCACAAACACACCAGGAAAGAGACAATTAAATCCACACCTCAATTAATACCAGCTGGAGTGGTACTGAGCCCCACTCACACACCAGGAAAGAGCCAATTAAATCCAGACCTCTATTAATAACAGCTGGAGTGGTACTGAGTCCCACTCACACACCTGGAAGGAGCCAATTCAATCCAGAGCTCTTAATACCAGCTGGAGTGGTACTGAGTCCCACTGACTCACCAGTGAAGAGTCAATTCAATCCAGACCTCTTATTAACACCAGCTGGAGAGGCACTGAGCCCCACTTTCTCACCAGGAAGGAGCCAATTCAAACCAGGTTTCTATTAATGCCAGCTGGAGTGGTACTGAGCCCCACTCACTCACCAGTCAAGAGTCAATTCAATCCAGACCTCTTATTAACACCAGCTGGAGAGGTAATTAGCCCCACTCACTAACCAGGAAGGAGCCAATTCAAACCAGGTTTCTATTAATGCCAGCTGGAGTGGTACTGAGCCCCACTCACTCACCAGTCAAGAGTCAATTCAATCCAGACCTCTTATTAACACCAGCTGGAGAGGCACTGAGCCCCACTTTCTCACCAGGAAGGAGCCAATTCAAACCAGGTTTCTATTAATGCCAGCTGGAGTGGTACTGAGCCCCACTCACTCACCAGTCAAGAGTCAATTCAATCCAGACCTCTTATTAACACCAGCTGGAGAGGTAATTAGCCCCACTCACTAACCAGGAAGGAGCCAATTCAAACCAGGTTTCTATTAATGCTAGCTGGAGTGGTACTGAGCCCCACTCACTCACCAGTCAAGAGTCAATTCAATCCAGACCTCTTATTAACACCAGCTGGAGAGGTAATTAGCCCCACTCACTAACCAGGAAGGAGCCAATTCAAACCAGGTTTCTATTAATACCAGCTGGAGTGGTACTGAGCCCCACTCACACACCATGAAAGAGCCAATTCAATCCAGACCTCTAAATACCAGCTGGAGTGGCACTGAGCCCCACTCACAGACCAGGAAAGAGCCAATTCAATATAGGCCTCAATTAATACCAGCTGGAGTTGTACTGAGCCCCACTCATAGACCAGGAAAGAGACAATTAAATCCAGACCTCAATTAATACCAACTGGAGTGGTACTGAGCCCCACTAACACACCAGTAAAGAGACAATTAAATCCAGACCTCAATTAATACCAGCTGGAGTGGTACTGAGTCCCACTCACACACCAGGAAAGAGCCAATTCAATCCAGAGCTCTTAATACCAGCTGGAGTCGTACTGAGTCCCACTCACTCACCAGTCAAGAGTCAATTCAATCCAGACCTCTTTTTAACACCAGCTGGAGAGGTAATTAGCCCCACTTACTAACCAGGAAGGAGCCAATTCAAACCAGGTTTCTATTAATACCAGCTGGAGTGGTACTGAGCCCCATTCACTCACCAGGAAGGAGTCAATTCAATCCAGACCTCTATTAATACCAGCTGGAGTGGTACTGATCCCCACTCACTCACCAGGAAGGTGCCAATTCAATCCGGACCTCAATTAATACCAGCTGGAGTGGTACTGAGCCCCACTCACGCACCAGGAAAGATAAATTTCAATCCACACCTCGATAAATACCAGCTGGAGTGTTACCGAGAACAAATCACACGCCAGGAAAGAGGCAATTCAATCCAGGTCTCTATTAATATCAGCTGGAGTGGTACTGAGTCTCACTGAAACACCAGGAAAGAGCCAATTCAATCCAGACCTCTACTAACAGCAGCTGAAGTGGTACTGAATCCCACTCACTCACCAGGAAGGAGCCAATTCAATCCAGGATTCTATTAATACCAGCTGGAGTGGTACTGAGCCCCATTGACTCACCAGGAAGGAGCCAATTCAATCCAGGTTTCTATTAATACCAGCTGCAGTCGTACTGAGCCCCACTCACACACCAGGAAAGAGCCAATTCAATCCAGACCACTTAATACCAGCTGGAGTGGGACTGAGCCCCACGCACACACCAGGAAAGAGACAAATCAATCCAGACCTCTGTTCCTACCAGCCGGATTGGTACTGAGTCCCACTCACGCACCAGGAAGGAGCCAATTCAATCCAGGTTTCTATTAATACCAGCTGGAGTGGTACTGAGCCGCATTCTCACACCAGGAAAGAGCCAATTCATTCCAGACCTCTATGAATACAAGCTGGAGTGGGACTGAGCCGGACTAACACAACAGGAAAGAGCCAATTCAATCCAGACCACTTAATACCTGCTGGAGTGGGACTGAGCCCCACGTACACACCAGGAAAGAGACAAATCAATCCAGACCTCTGTTCCTACCAGCCGGAGTGGTACTGAGTCCCACTCACGCACCAGGAAGGAGCCAATTCAATCCAGGTTTCTATTAATACCAGCTGGAGTGGTACTGAGCCGCATTCACACACCAGGAAAGAGCCAATTCATTCCAGACCTCTATGAATACAAGCTGGAGTGGGACTGAGCCGGACTAACACAACAGGAAAGAGCCAATTCAAATCAGGATTCTATTAATACCAGCTGGAGTGGTACTGAGTCCCACTCACACACCAGCTAAGAGGCAATTCAATCCAGGTCTCTATTGATACCAGTTGGAGTGGTACTGAGTCCCACTCACACACCAGGAAAGAGTCAATTCAATCCAGACCTCTTAATAGCAGCTGGAGTGGGACTGAGACCCACGCACACACCAGGAAAGAGAAAAATCAATCCAGACCTCTGTTCCTACCAGCTGGAGTGGGACTGAGTCCCACACACACACCAGAAAAGAGGCAATTCAATCCAGGTCTCTATTAATACCAGCCGGAGTGGTACTGAGTCGCACGCACACATCAGGAAGGAAGCAATTCAATCCAGGTCTCTAATAATACATGCTGGAGTGGTAATGAGCCCCGTCAACCACCAGGGAAGAGCCAACTCAATCCAGACATCTATTGATATCAGCTGGAGTGGGACTGAGTCCCACTCACACACCGGCTAAGAGGCAATTCAATCCAGGTCTCTATTAATACCAGCCGGAGTGGTACTGAGTCCCACTCATGTACCAGGAAAGAGGCAATTCAATCCAGACCTCTATTAATACCAGCTGGAGTGGGACGAAGCCCCTCTCACACAGCAGGAAAGAGCCAATTCAAACCAGGCCTCTATGAATACCAGCTGGAGTGGTACTGAGTCCCACTCTCAAACCATGACAGAGCCAACTCAAACCTGGTTTCTATTAATACCAGCTGGAGTGGTACTGAGTCCCACTCACACACCAGTAAAGAGGCAAATCAATCTAGACCTCTATTAATACCAGCTGGAGTGGTACTGAGCCCCACTCACACACCAGGGAAGCGACATTTCGATCCAGGCCTCTATTTATAGCGACAGGAGTGCGACATGAGTCCCACGCACACACCAGGAAAGAGCCAATTCAATCTAGACCTCTTTAAATACCAGCTGGAGTGGGACTGAGCCCCACTCACACAACAGGAAAGAGTCCATTTAACTCAGGCCTCTATTTATACCAGCTGGAGCGGTACTGAGCCCCACTCACACACCAGGAAAGAGCCAACTCTATCTAGACCTCTATTAATACCAGCAGGAGTGGTACTGAGTCTCACTCACAGACCAGGAAAGAGGCAATTCAATCCAGGTCTCTATTAAAACCAGCTGGATTGGGTCTGAGTCTCACTGAAACACCAGGAAAGAGCCAATTCAATCCAGTTCTCTATTCATACCAGCTGGAGTGGTACTGAGCCCCACTCACACACCAGGAAAGAGCCAACTCTATCTAGACATCTATTAATACCAGCTGGAGTGGTACTGAGTCCCACTCACAGACCAGGAAAGAGGCAATTCAATCCAGGCTTCTATTAAAACCAGCTGTCTCTATTAATACCAGCTGGAGTGGTACTCAGCCGCACTCACATACCAGGGAAGCGACATTTCGATCCAGGCCACTATTTATAGCGACTGGAGTGGGACAGAGCCCCACTCACACACCAGGAAAGTGCCAATTCAATGCAGATCTCTTTTAATACCAGCTGGAGTGGGACTCAGCCCCACTCTCACACGCGGAAGGAGGCAATTCGATCCAGGTCTCCAATAATACAAGCTGGAGTGCTACTGAGCCCACACAACTATGAGGGAAGAGCCAACTCAATCCAGACATCTATTCATATCAGCTGGAGTGGGACTGAGTCCCACTCACACACCGGCTAAGAGGCAATTCAATCCAGGTCTCTATTAATACCAGCCGGAGTGGTACTGAGTCCCACTCATGTACCAGGAAAGAGGCAATTCAATCCAGACCTCTATTAATACCAGCTGGAGTGGTACTGAGTCCCACTCTCAAACCAGGACAGAGCCAATTGAAACCTGGTTTCTATTAATACCAGCTGGAGTGGTACTGAGTCCCTCTCACACACCAGTAAAGAGGCAAATCAATCTAGACCTCTATTAATGCCAGCTGGAGTGGTACTGAGCCCCACTCACACACCAGGGAAGCGACATTTCGATCCAGGCCTCTATTTATAGCGACTGGAGTGGGACTGAGTCCCACTCACACACCAGGAAAGAGTCAATTCAATCCAGACCTCTTTAAATACCAGCTGGAGTGGGACTGAGCCGCACTCACAGACCAGGAAAGAGCCAATTCAATCCAGATCTCTTTTAATACCAGCTGGATAGGGACTGAGTCCCACTCACAGACCAGGAAAGAGGCAATTCAATCCAGGTCTCTATTAACACCAGCTGGAGTGGTACTGAGCACCACTCACACACCAGGAAAGAGTCCATTTAACCCAGGCCTCTATTTCTACCAGCTGGAGTGGAACTGAGTCCCACTCACAGACCAGGAAAGAGGCAATTCAATCCAGGCTTCTATTAAAACCAGCTGGATTGGGTCTGAGTTTCACTGAAACACCAGGAAAGAGCCAAGTCAATCCAGGTCTCTATTCATACCAGCTGGAGTGGTACTGAGCCCCTCTCACACACCAGGAAAGAGCCAACTCTATCTAGACCTCCATTAATACCAGCTGGAGTGGTACTGAGTCCCACTCACAGACCAGGAAAGAGGCAATTCAATCCAGGCTTCCATTAAAACCAGCTGGATTGGGTCTGAGTCTCACTGAAACACCAGGAAAGAGCCAATTCAATCCAGGTCTCGATTAATACCAGCTGGAGTGGTACTCAGCCCCACTCACAGACCAGGGAAGCGACATTTCGATCCAGGCCACTATTTATCGCGACTGGAGTGGGACAGAGCCCCACTCACACACCAGGAAAGAGCCAATTCAATCCAGATCTCTTTTAATACCAGCTGGAGAGGGACTGAGCCCCACCAACACACCAGGAAAGTGCCAATTCAATGCAGATCTCTTTTAATACCAGCTGGAGTGGGACCCAGCCGCACTCACCACCAGGAAGGAGGCAATTCAATCCAGGTCTCCAATCATACAAGCTGGAGTGGTACTGAGCCCCCTCAACCACCAGGGAAGAGCCAACTCAATCCAGACATCTATTCATACCAGCTGGAGTGGTACTGAGTCCCACTCTCAAACCAGGACAGAGCCAATTCAAACCTGGTTTCTATTAATACCAGCTGGAGTGGTACTGAGCCCCACTCACACACCAGGAAAGAGCCAATTCAATCCAGACCTCTTTAAATACCATCTGGAGTGGTACTGAGTCCCACTCACAGACCAGGAAAGAGCCAATTCAATCCAGATCTCTTTTAATACCAGCTGGAGAGGGACTGAGTCCCACTCACAGACCAGGAAAGAGGCAATTCAATCCAGGTCTCTATTAACACCAGCTGGAGTGGTACTGAGCACCACTCACACACCAGGAAAGAGTCCATTTAACCCAGGCCTCTATTTCTACCAGCTGGAGTGGAACTGAGTCCCACTCACAGACCAGGAAAGAGGCAATTCAATCCAGGCTTCTATTGAAACCAGCTGGATTGGGTCTGAGTCTCACTGAAACACCAGGAAAGAGCCAAGTCAATCCAGGTCTCTATTCATACCAGATGGAGTGGTACTGAGCCCCACTCACACACCAGGAAAGGGCCAACTCTATCTAGACCTCTATTAATACCAGCTGGAGTGGTACTGAGTCCCACTCACAGACCAGGAAAGAGGCAATTCAATCCAGGCTTCTATTAAAACCAGCTGGATTGGATCTGAGTTTCACTGAAACACCAGGAAAGAGCCAATTCAATCCAGGTCTCTAATTATACCAGCTGGAGTGGTACTCAGCCCCACTCACAGACCAGGGAAGCGACATTTCGATCCAGGCGACTATTTATTGCGACTGGAGTGGGACAGAGCCCCACTCACACACCAGGAAAGAGCCAATTCAATCCAGACCTCTTTTAATACCAGCTGGAGAGGGACTGAGCCCCACGAACACACCAGGAAAGTGCCAATTCAATGCAGATCTCTTTTAATACCAGCTGGAGTGGGACTCAGCCCCACTCACACACCGGGAAAGAGACAAATCAATCCAGATCTCTAGAAATACCAGCTGGAGTGGTACTGAGTCCCACTCTCACACCAGGACAGAGCCAATTCAAACCAGGTTACTATTCATACCAGCTGCAGTGGTCCTGAGCCACACTCACACACCAAGAAAAGAGGCAATTCAATCCCGGCCTCTATTAATACCAGCTGGAGTGGTACTGAATCCCACTCAGACACCAGGAGAGAGCCAATTCACACCAGGTTTCTATTAATACCAGCTGGAGTGGTACTGAGTCCAACTCACACACCACGAAAGAGACAATTCAATCCAGGTCTCTATTAATACCAGCTGGAGTGGTACTGAGTCCCACTCAAACACCAGGAAAGTGCCAATTCAATCTAGGCCTCTATTAATACCAGCTGGAGTGGTACTGAGCCCCACTAACACACCAGGAAAGAGCCAAATGAATCCAGATATCTATACATACCAGCTGTTCTGGTACTGAGTCCCACTCACATACCAGGAAGGAGCCAATTCAATCCAGGCCTCTATTAATACCAGCTGCAGTGGCACTGAGACCCACTCACACACCAGGAAGGAGCCAATTCAATCCAGACCTCTTTTGATACCAGCTGGAGTGGGACTGAGCCTCACTCTCACACCAGGAAAGAGCCAATTCAATCCAGATCTATTTTTATACGGGCTGGAGAGGGACTGAGCCCCACTCACACACCAGCAAAGAGCCAATTCAATCCAAATCTCGTTTAATACCAGCTGGAGTGGGACTGAGCCCCACTCACCCACCCGGAAAGAGCCAATTCAATCCAGATCTCTTTCAATACCAGCTGGAGAGGGACTGAGCCACACTCACAAACCAGCAAAGAGCCAATTCAATCAAGATCTCTTAATACCAGCTGGAGTGGGACTGAGCCCCACTCACACACCAGGGAAGAGCCAAATCAATATAGGCCTAAATTAATACCAGCTGGAGTGGTACTGAGTCCCACTCACACACCAGGAAAGAGCCAATTAAATCCAGACCTCTATTGATAACAGCTGGAGTGGTACTGAGTCCCACTCACACACCAGGAAGGAGCCAATTCAATCCAGACCTCTATTAACACCAGCTGGAGAACTGCTGAGCCCCACTCACTCACCAGGAAGGAACCAATTCAAACCAGGTTTCTATTAATACCAGCTGGAGTGGTACTGAGCCCCACTCACTCACCAGGAAGGAGTCAATTCAATCGAGACCTCTATTAATACCAGCTGGAGTGGTACTGAGCCCCACTCACGCACCAGGAAAGATAAATTTCAATCCACACCTCGATAAATACCAGCTGGAGTGCTACCGAGAACAAATCACACGCCAGCAAAGAGGCAATTCAATCCAGTTCTCTATTACTTATAGCTGGAGTGGTACTGAGTCTCACTGAAACACCAGGAAAGAGCCAATTCAATCCAGACCTCTACTAACAGCAGCTGAAGTGGTACTGAGTCCCATTCACTCACCAGGAAGGAGCCAATTCAATCCAGGTTTCTATTCATACCAGCTGGAGTGGTACTGAGCCCCAATCACTCACCAGGAAGGAGCCAATTCAATCCAGGTTTCTATTAATACCAGCTGGAGTCGTACTGAGCCGCATTCACACACCAGGAAAGAGCCAATTCATTCCAGACCGCTATGAATACAAGCTGGAGTGGGACTGAGCCGGCCTAACACAACAGGAAAGAGCCAATTCAAATCAGGCTTCTATTAGAATTAGAATTAGAACATTGCAGCGCAGTACAGGCCCTTCGGCCCTCGATGTTGCGCCGACCTGTGAAACCATCTGACCTACACTATTCCATTTTCATCCATGTGTCTATCCAATGTCCACTTAAATTCCCTTAAAGTTGGCGAATCTGCTACTGCTGCAGGCAGGGCGTTCCACGCCCTTACTACTCTCTGAGTAAAGGAACTACCTCTCACATCTGTCCGATATCTATCACCCCTCAACTTGAAGCTATGTCCCCTCGTGTTTGCCATCACCATCCGAGGAAAAAGACGCTCACTATCCACCCTATCTAACCCTCTGATTATCTTATCTGTCTCTATTAAGTCACCTCTCCTCCTCCTTCTCTCCAACGAAAACAACCTCAAGTCCCTCAGCCTTTCCTCATAAGACCTTCCCTCCATACCAGGCAACATCCCAATAAATCTCCTCTGCACCCTTTCCATAGCTTCCACATCCTTCCTATAATGCGGTGACCAGAACTGCACGCAATACTCCAGGTGCGGTCTCACCAGAGTTTTGTACAGCTGCAGCATGACCTCGTGGCTCCGAAACTCGACCCCCCTACTAATAAAAGCTAACACACCATATGCCTTCTTAACAGCCCTATTAACCTGGTTAGCAACCTTCAGGCATTTATGCACCTGGACACCAAGATCTCTCTGTTCATCTACACTACCAAGAATCTTCCCATTAGCCCAGTACTCTGCATTCCTGTTACTCCTTCCAAAGTGAATCACCTCACACTTTTCAGCATTAAACTCCATTTGCCATCTCTCAGCTCAGTTCTGCAGCCTATCTATGTCCCTCTGTAACCTACAACATGCTTTGGCACTATCCACAACTCCACCGACCTTAGTGACATCTGCAAATTTACTAACCCACCCTTCTACACCCTCTTCCAGGTCATTTGTAAAAATGACAAACAGCAGTGGCCCCAAAACAGATCCTTGCGGTACACCACTGGTAACTAAACTCCAGGATGAACATTTGCCATCAACCACCACCCTCTGTCTTCTTTCAGCTAGCCAATTTCTGATCCAAAGCACTACATCACCTTCAATCCCAAACTTCCATATTTTCTGCAATCGCCTACCGTGGGGAACCTTATCAAATGCCTTACTGAAATCCATATACACCACATCCACGGCTTTACCCTCATCCACCTGTTTGGTCACCTTCTCAAAAAACTCAATAAGGTTTGTGAGGCACGACCTACCCTTCACAAAACCGTGCTGACTATCGCTAATGAACTTATTCTTTTCAAGATGATTGTAAATCCTATCTCTTATAACCTTTCCCAACATTTTACCAACAACCGAAGTAAGGCTCACAGGTCTATAATTACCAGGGCTGTCTCTACTCCTCTTCTTGAACAAGCGGACAACATTTGCTATCCTCCAGTCTTCCGGTACTATTCCTGTCGACAATGATGACATAAAGATCAAGGACAAAACCTCCGCAATCTCCTCCCTGGCTTCCCAGAGAATCCTAGGATAAATCCCATCTGGCCCAGGGGACTTATCTATATTCCTACTTTCCAAAATGGTTAATACCTCCTCCTTGTGAACCTCAATCCCATCTAGCATCGTAGTCTGAATCTCAGTATTCTCCTCAACAACATTTTCTTACTCTCCTGTAAACACTGACGAAAAATATTCATTTAACGCTTCCCTATCTCCTCTGATTCCACACACAACTTCCCACTACTATCCTTGATTGGCCCTAATCTAACTCAAGTCATTCTTTTATTCCTGATATACCTATAGAAAACCTTAGGGTTTTCCTTGATCCTATCCACCAATGGCTTCTCATGTCCTCTCCTCACTCTTCTTAGCTCTCCCTTTAGATCCTTCCTGGCTAGCTTGTAACTCTCAAGCGCCCTAACTCAGCCTTCACGTCTCATCCTAACATAACCCTTCTTCTTCCTCTTGACAAGTGCTTCAACTTCTTTAGTAAACCATGGCTCCCTCGCTCGACAACTTCCTCCCTGCCTGACAGGTACATACTTATCAAGGACACGCAGTAGCTGCTCCTTGAATAAGCTCCACATTTCGATTGTTCCCATCCCCTGCAGTTTCCTTCCCCATCCTACGCATCCTAAATCTTGCCTAATCGCATCATAATTTCCTTTCCCCCACTATAATTCTTGCCCTGCGGTATATACCTGCCCCTGCCCATCGCTAAGGTAAACCTAACCGAATTGTGATCACTATCACCAAAGTGCTCACCTACATCTAAATCTAACACCTGGCCGGGTTCATTACCCAGTACCAAATCCAATGTGGCATCGCCCCTGGTTGGCCTGTCTACATACTGTGTCAGAAAACCCTCCTGCACACAATGGACAAAAACAGACCCATCTAAAATACTCGAACTATACTATTTCCAGTCAATATTTGGAAAGTTAAAGTCCCCCATAACAACTACCCTGTTACACTCGCTCCTGTCGAGAATCATCTTCGCTATCCTTTCCTCTACATCTCTGGAACTATTCGGAGGTCTATAGAAAACTCCCAACAGGGTGACCTCTCCTCTCCTGTTTCTAACCTCGGCCCATACTACCTCAGTAGACGAGTCCTCAAACGTCCTTTCTGCCGCCGTAATACCCTCCTTGATTAAAAATGCCACCCCCCCCCCCCCCTTTTACCATCTTCTCTGTTCTTACTGAAACATCTAAATCCCGGAACCTGCAACATCCATTCCTGTCCCTGCTCTACCCATGTCTCCGTAATGGCCACAACATAGAGTAGAATGGGCTTATGTTCTCTGGAGTTTAGTGGAATGAAAGTTGATTTCTTTGAAATGAATAACATTGTCCGAGGGTTTGAATCTTCTAACTCAGAGGCGAGTGTCCTACCAACTGACCTACAGCATACAGATGGTGAGTCAAACAAACATTCAGTCTGTGGTGTAACTGGAAACTCGGAATGGTCAATTCTTCTGTTTCTGGAGATGGGGAATGTCATTATTTGTGGATTTTCTCTTCAGTGTTTTCCTTGACTCTCTTTGAGGCCCCCTTCCAATTCCTCTGTCTCCTGGACTGTCTTGTGGACTGTGTTCTCTGATGCAGTTTTCAATGGCTGGCAAACACAAGCCTTCCAGTGATTTCCCATTGTCTCTGCCCTGTGGTTACACAGACTGATTCTACCCGACAGCAGCTGTTGTTTACAACAGTTTCCACAGTCTCTGGCGGCCTCATTATCTGTAGCTTTCCAGACAGGCTGTAGAACACTTGTATAATTAATCCAAGCTTCCAAAATGAACTAAAAGCTAAATACTGCGGATGCTGGAAATCTCAAATAAAAACAAGAAATTCTGGAATCACTCAGCAGGTCTGGCAGCATCTGTGGAAAGAGAAGCAGAGTTAACGTTTCGGAAATGTTAACTCTGCTTCTCTTTCCACAGATGCTGCCAGACCTGCTGAGTGATTCCAGCATTTCTTGTTTTTATTCCAAAATGAACTGTCAGTTTAACAGGTCCTTTGCTGAATTGATGCTTTAAAACAGACTCATCTACTTTAGTAGGGATGTAATCCAGGTTTCTGAGCCAAATATCTTTAAAAGCATTATTGAAATGACTAACATCCTTTCTGAGGAGGAAGATGATAAAAATTGTTACAAACATTGAACCTGAGACTTGACGAATCCGCTTTGATCCAGGTTCAAACTTGTACAGAGAAACCCCGGAGGATTTCCAGTCCAACACCATAACCACGCAGTCATCACAGCTGCACAAAGGCATTGCCCAGCAGTTTAACTTCTCAAATCTCCGACCCTGTTCTCTGTGTTAAATCTCAGCAACGCTTATTGTGTGGATTTTGTGATGTTCAATTTGTACAAATACAAAAAATCAAAATGAATCACACGGATCGTTAAAATAATCTCACTTTCTGATATTAATAACATGCAACACAATATGTTAAGAGAATTTACAAATTCCATGTTATTTATATTTAACCACAAGAATACCCACAGTCGATGGTTGAAATGCAGGGAGTTATGGGAGGTCTGAGAATAAGAGACAAAGCTAAAAGACCATTAAAAGGTAAGAGTGGGGTTTGCTGAATTCCCTGAAGGTGATTCCCAGATAGTACTTTATTACATTTCCAGAGAATTCACTGAAGGTTATTTATAGATGGTCTTTTATTTTGTAAATGGACCCTTGTAGGTGCTTTATGCACAGTCTCTTATTATTCGGGATATTGATTTCCTGAAGGTGGTTTAAGGATCATACCTTAGTACTTTGAATTTAAGTTCCCTCAGACTCTCTATAGACTGTTCTGTTTTATTTGATGCAGATTAATCTGAAGGAACTTTATAAACTATCCCTTATTTTAATGATTATTGCTCCAAAGGAGATTTATGGGCAGCACTCTATATTTGGATGGAGATTTCTACAAAGAAGAATTGTGGACAGTCCCTGATTATTCTAATGGATGAATAATTCTCTATTGAAAGGATGTTCTCCTTTTGTTCAATGGTGATTTTTTCTAACTGTGCTTTATGGAAATACCCTCATAATTCAGAGCAGAGACTTCTCCAGAGGCAGTTTATCGACAGTCCCATATTCATTGTGATGTTTCACATCTTCCACCCTATCACAGACTGTCCCTTTTGTTCTTCTTTCCATCCTCCCCCATTTCACTTGCTCAAAACCTATTACATTTCTATCTTTTCTCAGTTCTGATGAAAGGTCACAGATCTGAAACATTAACTCTGTTTCTCTGTCCACAAATACTGCCTGACCTGATGAGAATATCCAGTATTTTCTGTTCTATATGTTGTGGTGTGATTTCCATTCCTGTGATTTGTGGGATCTCTTTAAGCTGTGGGAAACAGGTGAGAATCTGTATTCTTTGTGTGTGTGGTTCTGCTGCAGCAATCCTAGGTATAAATCATTGTCCATTGTTCAGTTCAGTAAAGACTGAGCTTGGAATAAGTTCTCATTTCCTCAGACATTACTCCTAAAAAAACATATTTTTAAAAGCAAAATTTCTTGTCCACTGCCGCGAATTGAATCTTCATTATTGAGCCAGACCCGTGCAGTTAAACAGGTAAGTTTACCTGTCTCTGTGTGATCTGCATCTCATTGTCCAATCAGGCAGTTTGGTGATTGAAGTGACAGTGACAGGGATTGTATTATTAGACTGCGCTGAGTGTCCCTCCTTCAAATCTCCATTTAAAATGTTCTGTTCAATTCTAACAATGAGTGGTAATTGTGGGTGGAACTCCGGAGTTCAACGTACCGGCACTAAATGGATCATGTAACCTGAGATATTCGACACAATTTTCTTTTGTGTAAAAGCGGCTTGGAGGGAACTGATTATTTGCTTTTAAAAGTTGGAACAAAGACAGCATTTCTCACAGAAAATGCGAGGAGGTTTTGTGGATATGTGGATTGAAAATGATTTCAGCCAGGTCAGTGAGTGTTTCTGGACAATGTGTAACTATATAAATATATCTCCTCTTGTATCACAGCTCCTCTCCAGTTGTCTGAGCATTAAACCCCTTTGTGTGGAGTTGTATCTTAAACAGGCATCTGTTTAGTGATGTCAGTGCTGAAATGTCGTGCTCTGAACATTTACTATTTAATCCATCAGAACGTTTTATCCAGACTAGATTATTCTTTGGCTCGGCAACATAAGTTACAATCTCTCACTCAGGCCGTGCATTGACATCATTTTTGGGCGATGGCTCTCTTGAAGGTTTCTGGTTCAGTAAATTGGTATTGGAACAGTTTCTGGGTGCTGGGACAGTTTGAGTGTTGAGATCAGAAATGGGTACTTGGTCAGTTTCCAGGTGCTGGGTGAGTGAACATGTCTTGGATTAGGCGAGGCACACCTGGTCAGTTTCCAGGTGCTGTGTCAGTGAACATGTCCTGGGTTAGGTGATGCTCATCTGGTCAGTTTCCAGGTACTGGGTCAGTGATCATGTCCTGGGTTAGGTGATGATCACCTGGTCAGTTTCCAGGTGCTGGTTCAGTGAACATGTCCTGGATTAGGTGATGATCACCTGGTCAGTTTGCAGGTACTGGGTCAGTAAACATGTCCTGGGTTAGGCGATGATCACCTGGTCAGTTTCCAGGTACTGGGTCAGTGATCATGTCCTGTGTTAGGTGATGATCACTTGGTCAGTTTCCAGGTGCTGGGTCAGTGAACATGTCCTGGGTTAGGTGATGATCACCTGGTTAGTTTCCAGGTACTGGGTCAGTGATCATGTCCTGTGTTAGGTGATGATCACCTGGTTAGTTTCCAGGTACTGGGTCAGTGAACATGTCCTGGGTTAGGTGATGATCACCTGGTCAGTTTCCAGGTGCTGGGTCAGTGAACATGTCCTGGGTTAGGTGATGATGACCTGGTCAGTTTCCAGGTACTGTGTCAGTGAACATGTCCTGGGTTAGGTGATGATCACCTGGTCAGTTTCCAGGTGCTGGGTCAGTGAACATGTCCTGGGTTAGGTGATGATCACCTGGTCAGTTTCCAGGTGCTGGGTCAGTGAACATGTCCTGGGTTAGGTGATGATGACCTGGTCAGTTTCCAGGTACTGTGTCAGTGAACATGTCCTGGGTTAGGTGATGATCACCTGGTCAGTTTCCAGGTGCTGGGTCAGTGAACATGTCCTGGGTTAGGTGATGATCACCTGGTCAGTTTCCAGGTGCTGGGTCAGTGAACATGTCCTGGATTAGGCGATGATCACCTGGTCAGTTTCCAGGTGCTGGGTTAGTGAACATGTCCTGGATTAGGTGATGATCACCTGGTTAGTTTCCAGGTGCTAGGTCAGTGAACATGTCCTGGGTTAGGTGATGCCCACCTGGTTAGTTTCCAGGTGCTGTGTCAGTGAACATGTCCTGGGTTAGGTGATGATCACCTGGTCAGTTTCCAGGTGCTGGGTCAGTGAACATGTCCTGGGTTAGGTGATGATCACCTGGTCAGTTTCCAGGTGCTGGGTCAGTGAACATGTCCTGGGTTAGGTGATGCTCACCTGGTCAGTTTCCAGGTGCTGTGTCAGTGAACATGTCCTGGATTAGGTGATGCTCACCTGGTCAGTTGCCAGGTACTGGGTCAGTGAACATGTCCCGGATTAGGTGATGCTCACCTGGTCAGTTTCCAGGCGCTGGGTCAGTGAACATGTCCTGGGTTAGGTGATGATCACCTGGTCAGTTTCCAGGTGCTGGGTCAGTGAACATGACCTGGGTTAGGTGATGATCACCTGGTTAGTTTCCAGGTGCTGTGTCAGTGAACATGTCCTGGGTTAGGTGATGATCACCTGGTCAGTTTCCAGGTACTGGGTCAGTGAACATGTCCCTGGTTAGGTGATGATCGCCTGGTAAATTCCCAGGTGCTGGGTCAGTGAACATGTCCTGGGTTAGGTGATGATCGCCTGGTAAGTTCCCAGGTGCTGGGTCAGTGAACATGTCCTGGGTTAGGTGATGCTCACCTGGTCAGTTTCCAGGTACTGGGTCAGTGAACATGTGCTGGGTTAGGTGATGATCACCTGGTCAGTTTCCAGGTGCTGTGTCAGTGAACATGTCCCGGATTAGGCGATGATCACCTGGTCAGTTTCCAGGTACTGGGTCAGTGAACATGTCCTGGGTTAGGTGATGATCACCTGGTCAGTTTCAGGTGCTAGGTCAGTGAACATGTCCTGGATTAGGTGATGTTCACATGGTCAGTTTCCAGGTGCTGGTTCAGTGAACATGTCCTGGATTAGGCGATGATCACCTGGTCAGTTTCCAGGTACTGGGTCAGTGAACATGTCCTGGATTAGGCGATGATCACCTGGTCAGTTTCCAGGCACTGGGTCAGTGAACATATCCTGCATTAGGCGATGATCACCTGGTTAGTTTCCAGGCACTGGGTCAGTGAACATGTCCTGGGTTAGGTGATGATCACCTGGTCAGTTACCAGGTGCTGTGTCAGTGAACATGTCCTGAATTAGGTGATGATCACCTGGTCAGTTTCCAGGTGCTGTGAAGTGAACATGTCCTGGATTAGGCGATGATCACCTGGTCAGTTTCCAGGTGCTGGATCAGTGAACATGTCCTGGATTAGGCGATGATCACCTGGTTAGTTTCCAGGTGCTGGGTCAGTGAACATGTCCTGGGTTAGGTGATGATCACCTGGTCAGTTTCCAGGTGCTGGGTCAGTGAACATGTCCTGGGTTAGGTGATGATCACCTGGTTAGTTTCCAGGTGCTAGGTCAGTGAACATGTCCTGGATTAGGCGATGATCAACTGGTTAGTTTCCAGGTGCTGGGTCACTGAACATGTCCTGGGTTAGGTGATGATCACCTGGTCAGTTTCCAGGTGCTGGGTCAGTGAACATGTCCTGGGTTAGGTGATGATCACCTGGTTAGTTTCCAGGTGCTGGTTCAGTGAACATGTCCTGGATTAGGCGATGATCACCTGGTCAGTTTCCAGGTGCTGGGTCAGTGAACATGTCCTGGGTTAGGTGATGATGAACTGGTTAGTTTCCAGGTGCTGTGTCAGTGAACATGTCCTGGGTTAGGTGATGATCACCTTGTCAGTTTCCAGGTGCTGGGTCAGTGAACATGTCCTGGATTAGGCGATGAGCACCTGGTGAGTTTCCAGGTGCTGTGTCAGTGAGCATGTCCTGGGTTAGGTGATGATCACCTGGTCAGTTTCCAGGTGCTGTGTCAGTGAACATGTCCTGGCTTAGGTGATGATCACCTGGTCAGTTTCCAGGTGCTGGGTCAGTGAACATGTCCTGTGTTAGGTGATGATCACCTGGTTAGTTTCCAGGTGCTGTGTCAGTGAACATGTCCTGGGTTAGGTGATGATCACCTGGTTAGTTTCCAGGTGCTGTGTCAGTGAGCATGTCCTGGGTTAGGTGATGATCACCTGGTTAGTTTCCAGGTGCTGTGTCACTGAACATGTCCTGGGTTAGGTGATGATCACCTGGTCAGTTTCCAGGTGCTGGGTCAGTGAGCATGTCCTGGGTTAGGTGATGATCACCTGGTCATTTTCCAGGTGCTGGGTCAGTGAACATGTCCTGGGTTAGGCGATGATCACCTGGTCAGTTTCCAGGTACTGTGTCAGTGAACATGTCGTGGGTTAGGTGATGATCACCTGGTCAGTTTCCAGGTACTGCGTCAGTGAACATGTCCTGGATTATGTGATGATCACCTGGTCAGTTTCCAGGTGCTGGGTCAGTGAACATGTCCCGGATTAGGTGATGATCAGCTGGTCAGTTTCCAGGTGCTGGGTCAGTGAACATGTCCTGGGTTAGGTGATGATCACCTGGTTAGTTTCCAGGTGCTCGGTCATTGAACATGTCCTGGGTTAGGTGATGCCCACCTGGTTAGTTTCCAGGTGCTGTGTCAGTGAACATGTACTGGGTTAGGTGATGCTCACCTGGTCAGTTTCCAGGTGCTGGTTCAGTGAACATGTCCTGGATTAGGTGATGCTCACCTGGTCAGTTTCCAGGTACTGGGTCAGTGAACATGTCCTGGGTTAGTTGATGATCACCTGGTTAGTTTCCAGGTGCTGGGTCAGTGAACATGTCCTGGGTTAGGTGATGATCACCTGGTTAGTTTCCAGGTGCTGTGTCAGTGAACATGTCCTGGGTTAGGTGATGATCACCTGGTCAGTTTCCAGGTACTGGGTCAGTGAACATGTCCTGGGTTAGGTGATGATCACCTGGTCAGTTTCCAGGTGCTGGTTCAGTGAACATGTCCTGGATTAGGCGATGATCACCTGGTCAGTTTCCAGGTACTGGGTCAGTGAACATGTCCTGGATTAGGCGATGATCACCTGGTCAGTTTCCAGGCACTGGGTCAGTGAACATATCCTGCATTAGGCGATGATCACCTGGTTAGTTTCCAGGCACTGGGTCAGTGAACATGTCCTGGATTAGGCGATGATCACCTGGTCAGTTACCAGGTGCTGTGTCAGTGAACATGTCCTGGATTAGGCGATGATCACCTGGTCAGTTTCCAGGCACTGGGTCAGTGAACATATCCTGCATTAGGCGATGATCACCTGGTTAGTTTCCAGGCACTGGGTCAGTGAACATGTCCTGGATTAGGCGATGATCACCTGGTCAGTTTCCAGGTACTGGGTCAGTGAACATGTCCTGGATTAGGCGATGATCACCTGGTCAGTTTCCAGGTGCTGTGAAGTGAACATGTCCTGGATTAGGCGATGATCACCTGGTCAGTTTCCAGGTGCTGGATCAGTGAACATGTCCTGGATTAGGCGATGACCACCTGGTTAGTTTCCAGGTGCTGGGTCAGTGAACATGTCCTGGGTTAGGTGATGATCACCTGGTCAGTTTCCAGGTGCTGGGTCAGTGAACATGTCCTGGGTTAGGTGATGATCACCTGGTTAGTTTCCAGGTGCTAGGTCAGTGAACATGTCCTGGATTAGTCGATGATCACCTGGTTAGTTTCCAGGTGCTGGGTCAGTGAACATGTCCTGGGTTAGGTGATGATCACCTGGTCAGTTTCCAGGTGCTGGGTCAGTGAACATGTCCTGGGTTAGGTGATGATCACCTGGTTAGTTTCCAGGTGCTGGTTCAGTGAACATGTCCTGGATTAGGCGATGATCACCTGGTCAGTTTCCAGGTGCTGGGTCAGTGAACATGTCCTGGGTTAGGTGATGATGAACTGGTTAGTTTCCAGGTGCTGTGTCAGTGAACATGTCCTGGGTTAGGTGATGATCACCTTGTAAGTTTCCAGGTGCTGGGTCAGTGAACATGTCCTGGATTAGGCGATGATCACCTGGTGAGTTTCCAGGTGCTGTGTCAGTGAGCATGTCCTGGGTTAGGTGATGATCACCTGGTCAGTTTCCAGGTGCTGTGTCAGTGAACATGTCCTGGCTTAGGTGATGATCACCTGGTCAGTTTCCAGGTGCTGGGTCAGTGAACATGTCCTGGGTTAGGTGATGATCACCTGGTTAGTTTCCAGGTGTTGTGTCAGTGAACATGTCCTGGGTTAGGTGATGATCACCTGGTTAGTTTCCAGGTGCTGTGTCAGTGAGCATGTCCTGGGTTAGGTGATGATCACCTGGTTAGTTTCCAGGTGCTGTGTCAGTGAACATGTCCTGGGTTAGGTGATGATCACCTGGTCAGTTTCCAGGTGCTGGGTCAGTGAGCGTGTCCTGGGTTAGGTGATGATCACCTGGTCAGTTTCCAGGTGCTGGGTCAGTGAACATGTCCTGGGTTAGGCGATGATCACCTGGTCAGTTTCCAGGTACTGTGTCAGTGAACATGTCCTGGGTTAGGTGATGATCACCTGGTCAGTTTCCAGGTACTGCGTCAGTGAACATGTCCTGGATTAGGTGATGATCACCTGGTCAGTTTCCAGGTGCTGGGTCAGTGAACATGTCCTGGGTTAGGTGATGATCACCTGCTTAGTTTCCAGGTGCTCGGTCATTGAACATGTCCTGGGTTAGGTGATGCCCACCTGGTTAGTTTCCAGGTGCTGTGTCAGTGAATATGTACTGGGTTAGGTGATGCTCACCTGGTCAGTTTCCAGGTGCTGGGTCAGTGAACATGTCCTGGATTAGGTGATGCTCACCTGGTCAGTTTCCAGGTACTGGGTCAGTGAACATGTCCTGGGTTAGGTGATGATCACCTGGTTAGTTTCCAGGTGCTGGGTCAGTGAACATGTCCTGGGTTAGGTGATGATCACCTGGTTAGTTTCCAGGTGCTGTGTCAGTGAACATGTCCTGGGTTAGGTGATGATCACCTGGTCAGTTTCAAGGTAATGGGTCAGTGAACATGTCCTGGGTTAGGTGATGATCACCTGGTCAGTTTCCAGATGCTGGGTCAGTGAACATGTCCTGGGTTAGGTGATGCTCACCTGGTCAGTTTCCAGGTGCTGTGTCAGTGAACATGTCCTGGGTTAGGTGATGCTCACCTGGTCAGTTTCCAGGTGCTGGGTCAGTGAACATGTCCCGGATTAGGTGATGCTCACCTGGTCAGTTTCCAGTTGCTGGGTCAGTGAACATGTCCTGGGTTAGGTGATGCTCACCTGGTCAGTTTCCAGGCGCTGGGTCAGTGAACATGTCCTGGATTAGGTGATGATCACCTGGTTAGTTTCCAGGTGCTGGGTCAGTGAACATGTCCTGGATTAGGTGATGATCACCTGGTTAGTTTCCAGGTGCTGTGTCAGTGAACATGTCCTGGGTGAGGAGATGATCACCTGGTTAGTTTCCAGGTGCTGTGTCAGTGAACATGTCCTGGGTTAGGTGATGATCACCTGGTCAGTTTCCAGGTGCTGGGTCAGTGAACATGTCCTGGGTTAGGTGATGATCGCCTGGTAAGTTCCCAGGTGCTGGGTCAGTGAACATGTCCTGGGTTAGGTGATGATCACCTGGTCAGTTTCCAGGTGCTGGGTCAGTGAACATGTCCTGGGTTAGGTGATGATCGCCTGGCAAGTTCCCAGGTGCTGTGTCAGTGAACATGTCCTGGATTAGCTGATGCTCACCTGGTCAGTTTCCAGGTGCTGGGTCAGTGAACATGTCCTGGGTCAGGTGATGCTCTCCTGGTCAGTTTCCAGGTACTGGGTCAGTGAACATGTGCTGGGTTAGGTGATGATCTCCTGGTCAGTTTCCAGGTGCTGTGTCAGTGAACATGTCCCGGATTAGGTGATGATCACCTGGTCAGTTTCCAGGTGCTAGGTCAGTGAACATGGCCTGGATTAGGTGATGTTCACCTGGTCAGTTTCCAGGTGCTGGTTCAGTGAACATGTCCTGGATTCGGCGATGATCACCTGGTCAGTTTCCAGGTACTGGGTCAGTGAACATGTCCTGGATTAGGCGATGATCACCTGGTCAGTTTCCAGGCACTGGGTCAGTGAACATATCCTGGATTAGGCGATGATCACCTGGTTAGTTTCCAGGTGCTGGTTCAGTGAACATGTCCTGGATTAGGCTATGATCACCTGGTCAGTTTCCAGGTACTGGGTCAGTGAACATGTCCTGGATTAGGCGATGATCACCTGGTCAGTTTCCAGACTCTGGGTCAGTGAACATATCCTGGATTAGGCGATGATCAACTGGTCAGTTTCCAGGTGCTGGGTCAGTGAACATGTCCTGGATTAGGCGATGATCACCTGGTTAGTTTCCAGGCACTGGGTCAGTGAACATGTCCTGGATTAGGCGATGATCACCTGGTCAGTTACCTGGTGCTGTGTCAGTGAACATGTCCTGAATTAGGTGATGATCACCTGGTCAGTTTCCAGGTGCTGGGTCAGTTAACATGTCCTGGGTTAGGTGATGATCACCTGGTCAGTTTCCAATGCTGGTTCAGTGAACATGTCCTGGGTTAGGTGATGATCACCTGGTTAGTTTCCAGGTGCTGGTTCAGTGAACATGTCCTGGGTTAGGTGATGATCACCTGGTTAGTTTCCAGGTGCCGGTTCAGTGAACATGTCCTGGGTTAGGCTGATGATCACCTGGTTAGTTTCCAGGTGCTGGGTCAGTGAACATGTCCTGGGTTAGGTGATGTACACCTGGTCAGTTTCCAGGTGCTGGTTCAGTGAACATGTCCTGGGTTAGGTGATGATCACCTGGTTAGTTTCCAGGTGCTGGGTCAGTGAACATGTCCTGGGTTAGGTGATGGTCACCTGGTTAGTTTCCAGGTGCTGGTTCAGTGAACATGTCCTGGGTTAGGTGATGATCACCTGGTCAGTTTCCAGGTGCTGGTTCAGTGAACATGTCCTGGATTAGGCGATGATCACCTGGTCAGTTTCCAGGTACTGGGTCAGTGAACATGTCCTGGATTAGGCGATGATCACCTGGTCAGTTTCCAGGCACTGGGTCAGTGAACATATCCTGGATTAGGCGATGATCACCTGGTCAGTTTCCAGGTGCTGGGTCAGTGAACATGTCCTGGAGTAGGTGATGATCACCTGGTCAGTTTCCAGGTGCTGTGTCAGTGAACATGTCCTGAATTAGGTGATGATCACCTGGTCAGTTTCCAGGTGCTGGGTCTGTGAACATGTCCTGGGTTAGGTGATGATCACCTGGTCAGTTTCCAGGTGCTGGTTCAGTGAACATGTCCTGGGTTAGGTGATGATCACCTGGTTACTTTCCAGGTGCTGGTTCAGTGAACATGTCCTGGGTTAGGTGATGATCACCTGGTTAGTTTCCAGGTGCTGGTTCAGTGTACATGTCCTGGGTTAGGTGATGATCACCTGGTTAGTTTCCAGGTGTTGGGTCAGTGAACATGTCCTGGGTTAGGTGATGTACACCTGGTCAGATTCCAGGTGCTGGTTCAGTGAACATGTCCTGGGTTAGGTGATGATCACCTGGTTAGTTTCCAGGTGCTGGTTCAGTCAACATGTCCTGGATTAGGTGATGATCACCTGGTCAGTTTCCAGGTGCTGGGTCAGTGAAAATGTCCTGGATTAGGTGATGATCACCTGGTCAGTTTCCAGGTGCTGGGTCAGTGAACATGTCCTGGGTTGGGTGATGATCACCTGGTCAGTTTCCAGGTGCTAGGTCAGTGAACATGTCCTGGATTAGGTGATGCACACCTGGTCAGTTTCCAGGTGCTAGGTCAGTGAACATGTCCTGGATTAGGCGATGACCACCTGGTCAGTTTCCAGTTACTGGGTCAGTGAACATGTCCTGGATTAGGTGATGATCACCTGGTCAGTTTCCAGGTGCTGGGTCAGTGAACATGTCCTGTGTTAGGTGATGATCACCTGGTCAGTTTCCAGGTGCTGTGTCAGTGAACATGTCCTGGATTAGGCGATGATCACCTGGTTATTTTCCATGTGCTGGGTCAGTGAACATGTCCTGGATTAGGTGATGATCACCTGGCTAGTTTCCAGGTGCTAGGTCAGTGAACATGTCCTGGGTTAGGTGATGTACACCTGGTTAGTTTCCAGGTGCTGGGTCAGTGAACATGTCCTGGGTTAGGTGATGTACACCTGGTTAGTTTCCAGGTGCTGGGTCAGTGAACATGTCCTGGGTTATGTGATGATCACCTGGTTAGTTTCCAGGTGCTGGGTCAGTGAAAATGTCCTGGGTTAGCTGATGATCACCTGGTCAGTTTCCAGGTGCTGTGTCAGTGAGCATGTCCTGGGTTAGGTGATGATCACCTGGTTAGTTTCCAGGTGCTAGGTCAGTGAACATGTCCTGGGTTAGGTGATGATCACCTGGTTAGTTTCCAGGTGCTGGTTCAGTGAACATGTCCTGGGTTAGGTGATGATCACCTGGTCAGTTTCCAGGTACTGGGTCAGTGAACATGTCCTGGGTTAGGTGATGATCACCTGGTCAGTTTCCAGGTGCTAGGTCAGTGAACATGGCCTGGATTAGGTGATGTTCACCTGGTCAGTTTCCAGGTGCTGGTTCAGTGAACATGTCCTGGATTAGGCGATGATCACCTGGTCAGTTTCCAGGTACTGGGTCTGTGAACATGTCCTGGATTAGGCGATGATCACCTGGTCAGTTTCCAGGCACTGGGTCAGTGAACATATCCTGGATTAGGCGATGATCACCTGGTTAGTTTCCAGGTGCTGGTTCAGTGAACATGTCCTGGGTTAGGTGATGATCACCTGGTCAGTTTCCAGGTGCTGGTTCAGTGAACATGTCCTGGATTAGGCGATGATCACCTGGTCAGTTTCCAGGTACTGTGTCAGTGAACATGTCCTGGATTAGGCGATGATCACCTGGTCAGTTTCCAGTTGCTGGGTCAGTGAACATGTCCTGGATTAGGCGATGATCACCTGGTTAGTTTCCAGGTGCTCGGTCAGTGAACATGTCCTGGGTTAGGTGATGCTCACCTGGTCAGTTTCCAGGTGCTGGGTCAGTGAACATGTCCTGGGTTAGGTGATGCTCACCTGGTCAGTTTCCAGGTGCTGGGTCAGTGAACATGTCCTGGATTAGGTGATGCTCACCTGGTCAGTTTCCAGGTACTGGGTCAGTGAACATGTCCCGGATTAGGTGATGCTCACCTGGTCAGATTCCAGTTGCTGGGTCAGTGAACATGTCCTGGGTTAGGTGATGCTCACCTGGTCAGTTTCCAGGTGCTGGGTCAGTGAACATGTCCTGGATTAGGTGATGATCACCTGGTTAGTTTCCAGGTGCTGGGTCAGTGAACATGTCCTGGATTAGGTGATGATCACCTGGTCAGTTTCCAGATGCTGTGTCAGTGAACATGTCCTGGGTTAGGTGATGATCACCTGGTTAGTTTCCAGGTGATGTGTCAGTGAACATGTCCTGGGTGAGGTGATGATCACCTGGTTAGTTTCCAGGTGCTGTGTCAGTGAACATGTCCTGGGTTAGGTGATGATCACCTGGTCAGTTTCCAGGTGCTGGGTCAGTGAACATGTCCTGGGTTCGGTGATGATCGCCTGGCAAGTTCCCAGGGGCTGTGTCAGTGAACATGTCCTGGATTAGCTGATGCTCACCTGGTCAGTTTCCAGGTGCTGGGTCAGTGAAGATGTCCTGGGTCAGGTGATGCTCACCTGGTCAGTTTCCAGGTACTGGGTCAGTGAACATGTGCTGGGTTAGGTGATGATCACCTGGTCAGTTTCCAGGTGCTGTGTCAGTGAACATGTCCCGGATTAGGCGATGATCACCTGGTCAGTTTCCAGGTACTGGGTCAGTGAACATGTCCTGGGTTAGGTGATGATCACCTGGTCAGTTTCCAGGTGCTAGGTCAGTGAACATGGCCTGGATTAGGTGATGTTCACCTGGTCAGTTTCCAGGTGCTGGTTCAGTGAACATGTCCTGGATTCGGCGATGATCACCTGGTCAGTTTCCAGGTACTGGGTCAGTGAACATGTCCTGGATTAGGCGATGATCACCTGGTCAGTTTCCAGGCACTGGGTCAGTGAACATATCCTGGATTTGGCGATGATCACCTGGTTAGTTTCCAGGTGCTGGTTCAGTGAACATGCCCTGGATTAGGCTATGATCACCTGGTCAGTTTCCAGGTACTGGGTCAGTGAATATGTCCTGGATTAGGCGATGATCACCTGGTCAGTTTCCAGACACTGGGTCAGTGAACATATCCTGGATTAGGCGATGATCACCTGGTCAGTTTCCAGGTGCTGGGTCAGTGAACATGCCCTGGATTAGGCGATGATCACCTGGTTAGTTTCCAGGAACTGGGTCAGTGAACATGTCCTGGATTAGGCGATGATCACCTGGTCAGTTACCTGGTGCTGTGTCAGTGAACAAGACCTGAATTAGGTGATGATCACCTGGTCAGTTTCCAGGTGCTGGGTCAGTTAACATGTCCTGGGTTAGGTGATGATCACCTGGTCAGTTCCAATGCTGGTTCAGTGAACATGTCCTGGGTTAGGTGATGATCACCTGGTTAGTTTCCAGGTGCTGGTTCAGTGAACATGTCCTGGGTTAGGTGATGATCACCTGGTTAGTTTCCAGGTGCTGGTTCAGTGAACATGTCCTGGGTTAGGTGATGATCACCTGGTTAGTTTCCAGGTGCTGGGTCAGTGAACATGTCCTGGGTTAGGTGATGTACACCTGGTCAGTTTCCAGGTGCTGGTTCAGTGAACATGTCCTGGGTTAGGTGATGTACACCTGGTTAGTTTCCAGGTGCTGGGTCTGTGAACATGTCCTGGGTTATGTGATGATCACCTGGTTAGTTTCCAGGTGCTGGGTCAGTGAAAATGTCCTGGGTTAGGTGATGATCACCTGGTCAGTTTCCAGGTGCTGTGTCAGTGAGCATGTCCTGGGTTAGGTGATGATCACCTGGTTAGTTTCCAGGTGCTAGGTCAGTGAACATGTCCTGGGTTAGGTGATGATCACCTGGTTAGTTTCCAGGTGCTGGTTCAGTGAACATGTCCTGGGTTAGGTGATGATCACCTGGTCAGTTTCCAGGTACTGGGTCAGTGAACATGTCCTGGGTTAGGTGATGATCACCTGGTCAGTTTCCAGGTGCTAGGTCAGTGAACATGGCCTGGATTAGGTGATGTTCACCTGGTCAGTTTCCAGGTGCTGGTTCAGTGAACATGTCCTGGATTAGGCGATGATCACCTGGTCAGTTTCCAGGTACTGGGTCTGTGAACATGTCCTGGATTAGGCGATGATCACCTGGTCAGTTTCCAGGCTCTGGGTCAGTGAACATATCCTGGATTAGGCGATGATCACCTGGTTAGTTTCCAGGTGCTGGTTCAGTGAACATGTCCTGGGTTAGGTGATGATCACCTGGTCAGTTTCCAGGTGCTGGGTCAGTGAACATGTCCTGGGTTAGGTGATGATCACCTGGTCAGTTTCCAGGTGCTGGTTCAGTGAACATGTCCTGGAATAGGCGATGATCACCTGGTCAGTTTCCAGGTACTGTGTCAGTGAACATGTCCTGGATTAGGTGATGATCACCTGGTTAGTTTCCAGGTGCTAGGTCAGTGAACATGTCCTGGAATAGGTGATGATCACCTGGTTAGTTTCCAGGTACTGGGTCAGTGAACATGTCCTGGGTTAGGTGATGATCACCTGGTCAGTTTCCAGGTGCTGGTTCAGTGAACATGTCCTGGATTAGGTGATGATCACCTGGTTAGTTTCCAGGTGCTAGGTCAGTGAACATGTCCTGGAATAGGTGATGATCACCTGGTTAGTTTCCAGGTACTGGGTCAGTGAACATGTCCTGGGTTAGGTGATGATCACCTGGTCAGTTTCCAGGTGCTGGGTCAGTGAACATGTCCTGGATTAGGCGATGATCACCTGGTCAGTTTCCAGTTGCTGGGTCAGTGAACATGTCCTGGATTAGGCGATGATCACCTGGTTAGTTTCCAGGTGCTCGGTCAGTGAACATGTCCTGGGTTAGGTGATGCTCACCTGGTCAGTTTCCAGGTGCTGGGTCAGTGAACATGTCCTGGGTTAGGTGATGCTCACCTGGTCAGTTTCCAGGTGCTGGGTCAGTGAACATGTCCTGGATTAGGTGATGCTCACCTGGTCAGTTTCCAGGTACTGGGTCAGTGAACATGTCCCGGATTAGGTGATGCTCACCTGGTCAGATTCCAGTTGCTGGGTCAGTGAACATGTCCTGGGTTAGGTGATGCTCACCTGGTCAGTTTCCAGGTGCTGGGTCAGTGAACATATCCTGGATTAGGTGATGATCACCTGGTTAGTTTCCAGGTGCTGGGTCAGTGAACATGTCCTGGATTAGGTGATGATCACCTGGTCAGTTTCCAGATGCTGTGTCAGTGAACATGTCCTGGGTTAGGTGATGATCACCTGGTTAGTTTCCAGGTGATGTGTCAGTGAACATGTCCTGGGTGAGGTGATGATCACCTGGTTAGTTTCCAGGTGCTGTGTCAGTGAACATGTCCTGGGTTAGGTGATGATCACCTGGTCAGTTTCCAGGTGCTGGGTCAGTGAACATGTCCTGGGTTAGGTGATGATCTCCTGGCAAGTTTCCAGGTGCTGTGTCAGTGAACATGTCCCGGATTAGTCGATGATCACCTGGCAAGTTTCCAGGTACTGGGTCAGTGAACATGTCCTGGGTTAGGTGATGATCACCTGGTCAGTTTCCAGGTGCTAGGTCAGTGAACATGGCCTGGATTAGGTGATGTTCACCTGGTCAATTTCCAGGTGCTGGTTCAGTGAACATGTCCTGGATTCGGCGATGATCACCTGGTCAGTTTCCAGGTACTGGGTCAGTGAACATGTCCTGGATTAGGCGATGATCACCTGGTCAGTTTCCCGGCACTGGGTCAGTGAACATATCCTGGATTTGGCGATGATCACCTGGTTAGTTTCCAGGTGCTGGTTCAGTGAACATGTCCTGGATTAGGCTATGATCACCTGGTCAGTTTCCAGGTACTGGGTCAGTGAATATGTCCTGGATTAGGCGATGATCACCTGGTCAGTTTCCAGACACTGGGTCAGTGAACATATCCTGGATTAGGCGATGATCACCTGGTCAGTTTCCAGGTGCTGGGTCAGTGAACATGTCCTGGATTAGGCGATGATCACCTGGTTAGTTTCCAGGCACTGGGTCTGTGAACATGTCCTGGATTAGGCGATGATCACCTGGTCAGTTACCTGGTGCTGTGTCAGTGAACATGTCCTGGATTAGGTGATGATCACCTGGTTAGTTTCCAGGTGCTGGGTCAGTGAACATGTCCTGGATTAGGTGATGATCACCTGGTCAGTTTCCAGATGCTGTGTCAGTGAACATGTCCTGGGTTAGGTGATGATCACCTGGTTAGTTTCCAGGTGATGTGTCAGTGAACATGTCCTGGGTGAGGTGATGATCACCTGGTTAGTTTCCAGGTGCTGTGTCAGTGAACATGTCCTGGGTTAGGTGATGATCACCTGGTCAGTTTCCAGGTGCTGGGTCAGTGAACATGTCCTGGGTTAGGTGATGATCTCCTGGCAAGTTTCCAGGTGCTGTGTCAGTGAACATGTCCCGGATTAGGCGATGATCACCTGGCAAGTTTCCAGGTACTGGGTCAGTGAACATGTCCTGGGTTAGGTGATGATCACCTGGTCAGTTTCCAGGTGCTAGGTCAGTGAACATGGCCTGGATTAGGTGATGTTCACCTGGTCAGTTTCCAGGTGCTGGTTCAGTGAACATGTCCTGGATTCGGCGATGATCACCTGGTCAGTTTCCAGGTACTGGGTCAGTGAACATGTCCTGGATTAGGCGATGATCACCTGGTCAGTTTCCCGGCACTGGGTCAGTGAACATATCCTGGATTTGGCGATGATCACCTGGTTAGTTTCCAGGTGCTGGTTCAGTGAACATGTCCTGGATTAGGCTATGATCACCTGGTCAGTTTCCAGGTACTGGGTCAGTGAATATGTCCTGGATTAGGCGATGATCACCTGGTCAGTTTCCAGGTGCTGGGTCAGTGAACATGTCCTGGATTAGGCTATGATCACCTGGTCAGTTTCCAGGTACTGGGTCAGTGAATATGTCCTGGATTAGGCGATGATCACCTGGTCAGTTTCCAGGTGCTGTGTCAGTGAACATGTCCTGGGTTGGGTGATGCTCACCTGGTCAGTTTCCAGACACTGGGTCAGTGAACATATCCTGGATTAGGCGATGATCACCTGGTCAGTTTCCAGGTGCTGGGTCAGTGAACATGTCCTGGATTAGGCGATGATCACCTGGTTAGTTTCCAGGCACTGGGTCAGTGAACATGTCCTGGATTAGGCGATGATCACCTGGTCAGTTACCTGGTGCTGTGTCAGTGAACAAGACCTGAATTAGGTGATGATCACCTGGTCAGTTTCCAGGTGCTGGGTCAGTTAACATGTCCTGGGTTAGGTGATGATCACCTGGTCAGTTTCCAATGCTGGTTCAGTGAACATGTCCTGGGTTAGGTGATGATCACCTGGTTAGTTTCCAGGTGCTGGTTCAGTGAACATGTCCTGGGTTAGGTGATGATCACCTGGTTAGTTTCCAGGTGCTGGTTCAGTGAACATGTCCTGGGTTAGGTGATGATCACCTGGTTAGTTTCCAGGTGTTGGGTCAGTGAACATGTCCTGGGTTAGGTGATGTACACCTGGTCAGTTTCCAGGTGCTGGTTCAGTGAACATGTCCTGGGTTAGGTGATGATCACCTGGTTAGTTTCCAGGTGCTGGGTCAGTGAACATGTCCTGGGTTAGGTGATGGTCACCTGGTTAGTTTCCACGTGCTGGTTCAGTGAACATGTCCTGGGTTAGGTGATGATCACCTGGTCAGTTTCCAGGTGCTGGTTCAGTGAACATGTTCTGGATTAGGCGATGATCACCTGGTCAGTTTCCAGGTACTGGGTCAGTGAACATGTCCTGGATTAGGTGATGATCACCTGGTCAGTTTCCAGGTGCTGTGTCAGTGAACATGTCCTGAATTAGGTGATGATCACCTGGTCAGTTTCCAGGTGCTGGGTCAGTGAACATGTCCTGGGTTAGGTGATGATCACCTGGTCAGTTTCCAGGTGCTGGTTCAGTGAACATGTCCTGGGTTAGGTGATGATCACCTGGTTAGTTTCCAGGTGCTGGTTCAGTGATCATGTCCTGGGTTAGGTGATGATCACCTGGTTAGTTTCCAGGTGCTGGTTCAGTGAACATGTCCTGGGTTAGGTGATGATCACCTGGTTAGTTTCCAGGTGCTGGGTCAGTGAACATGTCCTGGGTTAGGTGATGTACACCTGGTCAGTTTCCAGGTGCTGGTTCAGTGAACATGTCCTGGGTTAGGTGATGATCACCTGGTTCGTTTCCAGGTGCTGGTTCAGTGAACATGTCCTGGATTAGGTGATGATCACCTGGTCAGTTTCCAGGTGCTGGGTCAGTGAAAATGTCCTGGATTAGGTGATGATCACCTGGTCAGTTTCCTGGTGCTCGGTCAGTGAACATGTCCTGGGTTGGGTGATGATCACCTGGTCAGTTTCCAGGTGCTAGGTCAGTGAACATGTCCTGGATTAGGTGATGTACACCTGGTCAGTTTCCAGGTGCTAGGTCAGTGAACATGTCCTGGATTAGGCGATGACAACCTGGTCAGTTTCCAGTGACTGGGTCAGTGAACATGTCCTGGATTAGGTGATGATCACCTGGTCAGTTTCCAGGTGCTGGGTCAGTGAACATGTCCTGGGTTAGGTGATGATCACCTGGTCAGTTTCCAGGTGCTGTGTCAGTGAACATGTCCTGGATTAGGCGATGATCACCTGGTTAGTTTCCAGGTGCTGGGTCAGTGAACATGTCCTGGATTAGGTGATGATCACCTGGCTAGTTTCCAGGTGCTAGGTCAGTGAACATGTCCTGGGTTAGGTGATGTACACCTGGTTAGTTTCCAGGTGCTGGGTCAGTGAACATGTCCTGGGTTAGGTGATGTACACCTGGTTAGTTTCCAGGTGCTGGGTCAGTGAACATGTCCTGGGTTATGTGATGATCTCCTGGTTAGTTTCCTGGTGCTGGGTCAGTGAACATGTCCTGGGTTAGGTGATGATCACCTCTGTCAGTTTCCAGGTGCTGTGTCAGTGAGCATGTCCTGGGTTAGGTGATGATCACCTGGTTAGTTTCCAGGTGCTAGGTCAGTGAACATGTCCTGGGTTATGTGATGATCACCTGGTTAGTTTCCAGGTGCTGGTTCAGTGAACATGTCCTGGGTTAGGTGATGATCACCTGGTCAGTTTCCAGGTACTGGGTCAGTGAACATGTCCTGGGTTAGGTGATGATCACCTGGTCTGTTTCCAGGTGCTAGGTCAGTGAACATGGCCTGGATTAGGTGATGTTCACCTGGTCAGTTTCCAGGTGCTTGTTCAGTGAACAAGTCCTGGTTTAGGTGATGATCACCTGGTTAGTTTCCAGGTGCTGGTTCAGTGAACATGTCCTGGGTTAGGTGATGATCACCTGGTCAGTTTCCAGGTACTGGGTCAGTGAACATGTCCTGGGTTAGGTGATGATCACCTGGTCTGTTTCCAGGTGCTGGGTCAGTGAACATGTCCTGGATTAGGTGATGATCACCTGGTCAGTTTCCAGGTGCTAGGTCAGTGAACATGTCCTGGGTTAGGTGATGATCACCTGGTCAGTTTCCAGGTGCTGGGTCAGTGAACATGTCCTGGGTTAGGTGATGATCACCTGGTTAGTTTCCAGGTGCTGGGTCAGTGAACATGTCCTGGGTTAGGTGATGATCACCTGGTCAGTTTCCAGGTACTGGGTCAGTGAACATGTCCTGGATTAGGCGATGATCACCTGGTCAGTTTCCAGGCACTGGGTCAGTGAACATATCCTGGATTAGGCGATGATCACCTGGTTAGTTTCCAGGTGCTGGTTCAGTGAACATGTCCTGGGTTAGGTGATGATCACCTGGTCAGTTTCCAGGTGCTGGTTCAGTGAACATGTCCTGGATTAGGCGATGATCACCTGGTCAGTTTCCAGGTACTGTGTCAGTGAACATGTCCTGGATTAGGCGATGATCACCTGGTCAGTTTCCAGGTGCTGGGTCAGTGAACATGTCCTGGATTAGGCGATGATCACCTGGTTAGTTTCCAGGTGCTCGGTCAGTGAACATGTCCTGGGTTAGGTGATGCCCACCTGGTTAGTTTCCAGGGGCTGTGTCAGTGAACATGTCCTGGATTAGGTGATGCTCACCTGGTCAGTTTCCAGGTGCTGGGTCAGTGAACATGACCTGGATTAGGTGATGCTCACCTGGTCAGTTTCCAGGTACTGGGTCAGTGAACATGTCCTGGGTTAGGTGATGATCACCTGGTTAGTTTCCAGGTGCTGGGTCAGTGAACATGTCCTGAGTTAGGTGATGATCACCTGATTAGTTTCCAGGTGCTGTGTCAGTGAACATGTCCTGGGTTAGGCGATGATCACCTGGTCAGTTTCCAGGTACTGGGTCAGTGAACATGTCCTGGGTTAGGTGATGATCACCTGGTCAGTTTCCAGGTGCTGGGTCAGTGAACATGTCCTGGGTTAGGTGATGATCACCTGGTCAGTTTCCAGGTGCTGTGTCAGTGAACATGTCCTGGATTAGGCGATGATCACCTGGTTAGTTTCCAGGTGCTGGGTCAGTGAACATGTCCTGGATTAGGTGATGATCACCTGGTTAGTTTCCAGGTGCTAGGTCAGTGAACATGTCCTGGGTTAGGTGATGTACACCTGGTTAGTTTCCAGGTGCTGGGTCAGTGAGCATGTCCTGGGTTAGGTGATGTACACCTGGTTAGTTTCCAGGTGCTGGGTCAGTGAACATGTCCTCGATTAGGTGATGATCACCTGGTCAGTTTCCAGGTGCCGAGTCAGTGAACATGTCCTGGATTAGGTGATGATCACCTGGTCAGTTTCCAGGTGCTGGGTCAGTGAACATGTCCTGGGTTAGGTGATGATCACCTGGTCAGTTTCCAGGTGCTGTGTCAGTGAACATGTCCTGGATTAGGCGATGATCACCTGGTTAGTTTCCAGGTGCTGGGTCAGTGAACATGTCCTGGATTAGGTGATGATCACCTGGTTAGTTTCCAGGTGCTAGGTCAGTGAACATGTCCTGGGTTAGGTGATGTACACCTGGTTAGTTTCCAGGTGCTGGGTCAGTGAACATGTCCTGGGTTAGGTGATGTACACCTGGTTAGTTTCCAGGTGCTGGGTCAGTGAACATGTCGTGGGTTATGTGATGATCACCTGGTTAGTTTCCAGGTGCTGGGTCAGTGAACATGTCCTGGGTTAGGTGATGATCACCTGGTCTGTTTCCAGGTGCTGTGTCAGTGAGCATGTCCTGGGTTAGGTGATGATCACCTGGTTAGTTTCCAGGTGCTAGGTCAGTGAACATGTCCTGGGTTAGGTGATGATCACCTGGTTAGTTTCCAGGTGCTGGTTCAGTGAACATGTCCTGGGTTAGGTGATGATCACCTGGTCAGTTTCCAGGTACTGGGTCAGTGAACATGTCCTGGGTTCGGTGATGATCACCTGGTCAGTTTCCAGGTGCTAGGTCAGTGAACATGGCCTGGATTCGGTGATGTTCACCTGGTCAGTTTCCAGGTGCTGGTTCAGTGAACATGTCCTGGATTAGGCGATGATCACCTGGTCAGTTTCCAGGTACTGGGTCAGTGAACATGTCCTGGATTAGGCGATGATCACCTGGTCAGTTTCCAGGCACTGGGTCAGTGAACATATCCTGGATTAGGCGATGATCACCTGGTTAGTTTCCAGGTGCTGGTTCAGTGAAAATGTCCTGGGTTAGGTGATGATCACCTGGTCAGTTTCCAGGTGCTGGTTCAGTGAACATGTCCTGGATTAGGCGATGATCACCTGGTCAGTTTCCAGGTACTGGGTCAGTGAACATGTCCTGGATTAGGTGATGATCACCTGGCTAGTTTCCAGGTGCTAGGTCAGTGAACATGTCCTGGGTTAGGTGATGTACACCTGGTTAGTTTCCAGGTGCTGGGTCAGTGAACATGTCCTGGGTTAGGTGATGTACACCTGGTTAGTTTCCAGGTGCTGGGTCAGTGAACATGTCCTGGGTTATGTGATGATCACCTGGTTAGTTTCCTGGTGCTGGGTCAGTGAACATGTCCTGGGTTAGGTGATGATCACCTCTGTCAGTTTCCAGGTGCTGTGTCAGTGAGCATGTCCTGGGTTAGGTGATGATCACCTGGTTAGTTTCCAGGTGCTAGGTCAGTGAACATGTCCTGGGTTAGGTGATGATCACCTGGTTAGTTTCCAGGTGCTGGTTCAGTGAACATGTCCTGGGTTAGGTGATGATCACCTGGTCAGTTTCCAGGTACTGGGTCAGTGAACATGTCCTGGGTTAGGTGATGATCACCTGGTCTGTTTCCAGGTGCTAGGTCAGTGAACATGGCCTGGATTAGGTGATGTTCACCTGGTCAGTTTCCAGGTGCTTGTTCAGTGAACAAGTCCTGGTTTAGGTGATGATCACCTGGTTAGTTTCCAGGTGCTGGTTCAGTGAACATGTCCTGGGTTAGGTGATGATCACCTGGTCAGTTTCCAGGTACTGGGTCAGTGAACATGTCCTGGGTTAGGTGATGATCACCTGGTCTGTTTCCAGGTGCTGGGTCAGTGAACATGTCCTGGATTAGGTGATGATCACCTGGTCAGTTTCCAGGTGCTAGGTCAGTGAACATGTCCTGGGTTAGGTGATGATCACCTGGTCAGTTTCCAGGTGCTGGGTCAGTGAACATGTCCTGGGTTAGGTGATGATCACCTGGTTAGTTTCCAGGTGCTGGGTCAGTGAACATGTCCTGGGTTAGGTGATGATCACCTGGTCAGTTTCCAGGTACTGGGTCAGTGAACATGTCCTGGATTAGGCGATGATCACCTGGTCAGTTTCCAGGCACTGGGTCAGTGAACATATCCTGGATTAGGCGATGATCACCTGGTTAGTTTCCAGGTGCTGGTTCAGTGAACATGTCCTGGGTTAGGTGATGATCACCTGGTCAGTTTCCAGGTGCTGGTTCAGTGAACATGTCCTGGATTAGGCGATGATCACCTGGTCAGTTTCCAGGTACTGTGTCAGTGAACATGTCCTGGATTAGGCGATGATCACCTGGTCAGTTTCCAGGTGCTGGGTCAGTGAACATGTCCTGGATTAGGCGATGATCACCTGGTTAGTTTCCAGGTGCTCGGTCAGTGAACATGTCCTGGGTTAGGTGATGCCCACCTGGTTAGTTTCCAGGGGCTGTGTCAGTGAACATGTCCTGGATTAGGTGATGCTCACCTGGTCAGTTTCCAGGTGCTGGGTCAGTGAACATGACCTGGATTAGGTGATGCTCACCTGGTCAGTTTCCAGGTACTGGGTCAGTGAACATGTCCTGGGTTAGGTGATGATCACCTGGTTAGTTTCCAGGTGCTGGGTCAGTGAACATGTCCTGAGTTAGGTGATGATCACCTGATTAGTTTCCAGGTGCTGTGTCAGTGAACATGTCCTGGGTTAGGCGATGATCACCTGGTCAGTTTCCAGGTACTGGGTCAGTGAACATGTCCTGGGTTAGGTGATGATCACCTGGTCAGTTTCCAGGTGCTGGGTCAGTGAACATGTCCTGGGTTAGGTGATGATCACCTGGTCAGTTTCCAGGTGCTGTGTCAGTGAACATGTCCTGGATTAGGCGATGATCACCTGGTTAGTTTCCAGGTGCTGGGTCAGTGAACATGTCCTGGATTAGGTGATGATCACCTGGTTAGTTTCCAGGTGCTAGGTCAGTGAACATGTCCTGGGTTAGGTGATGTACACCTGGTTAGTTTCCAGGTGCTGGGTCAGTGAACATGTCCTCGATTAGGTGATGATCACCTGGTCAGTTTCCAGGTGCCGAGTCAGTGAACATGTCCTGGATTAGGTGATGATCACCTGGTCAGTTTCCAGGTGCTGGGTCAGTGAACATGTCCTGGGTTAGGTGATGATCACCTGGTCAGTTTCCAGGTGCTGTGTCAGTGAACATGTCCTGGATTAGGCGATGATCACCTGGTTAGTTTCCAGGTGCTGGGTCAGTGAACATGTCCTGGATTAGGTGATGATCACCTGGTTAGTTTCCAGGTGCTAGGTCAGTGAACATGTCCTGGGTTAGGTGATGTACACCTGGTTAGTTTCCAGGTGCTGGGTCAGTGAACATGTCCTGGGTTAGGTGATGTACACCTGGTTAGTTTCCAGGTGCTGGGTCAGTGAACATGTCGTGGGTTATGTGATGATCACCTGGTTAGTTTCCAGGTGCTGGGTCAGTGAACATGTCCTGGGTTAGGTGATGATCACCTGGTCTGTTTCCAGGTGCTGTGTCAGTGAGCATGTCCTGGGTTAGGTGATGATCACCTGGTTAGTTTCCAGGTGCTGTGTCAGTGAGCATGTCCTGGGTTAGGTGATGATCACCTGGTCAGTTTCCAGGTGCTGTGTCAGTGAGCATGTCCTGGGTTAGGTGATGATCACCTGGTTAGTTTCCAGGTGCTAGGTCAGTGAACATGTCCTGGGTTAGGTGATGATCACCTGGTTAGTTTCCAGGTGCTGGTTCAGTGAACATGTCCTGGGTTAGGTGATGATCACCTGGTCAGTTTCCAGGTACTGGGTCAGTGAACATGGCCTGGATTAGGTGATGTTCACCTGGTCAGTTTCCAGGTGCTGGTTCAGTGAACATGTCCTGGATTAGGCGATGATCACCTGGTCAGTTTCCAGGTACTGGGTCTGTGAACATGTCCTGGATTAGGCGATGATCACCTGGTCAGTTTCCAGGCTCTGGGTCAGTGAACATATCCTGGATTAGGCGATGATCACCTGGTTAGTTTCCAGGTGCTGGTTCAGTGAACATGTCCTGGGTTAGGTGATGATCACCTGGTCAGTTTCCAGGTGCTGGGTCAGTGAACATGTCCTGGGTTAGGTGATGATCACCTGGTCAGTTTCCAGGTGCTGGTTCAGTGAACATGTCCTGGAATAGGCGATGATCACCTGGTCAGTTTCCAGGTACTGTGTCAGTGAACATGTCCTGGATTAGGTGATGATCACCTGGTTAGTTTCCAGGTGCTAGGTCAGTGAACATGTCCTGGAATAGGTGATGATCACCTGGTTAGTTTCCAGGTACTGGGTCAGTGAACATGTCCTGGGTTAGGTGATGATCACCTGGTCAGTTTCCAGGTGCTGGTTCAGTGAACATGTCCTGGATTAGGTGATGATCACCTGGTTAGTTTCCAGGTGCTAGGTCAGTGAACATGTCCTGGAATAGGTGATGATCACCTGGTTAGTTTCCAGGTACTGGGTCAGTGAACATGTCCTGGGTTAGGTGATGATCACCTGGTCAGTTTCCAGGTGCTGGGTCAGTGAACATGTCCTGGATTAGGCGATGATCACCTGGTCAGTTTCCAGTTGCTGGGTCAGTGAACATGTCCTGGATTAGGCGATGATCACCTGGTTAGTTTCCAGGTGCTCGGTCAGTGAACATGTCCTGGGTTAGGTGATGCTCACCTGGTCAGTTTCCAGGTGCTGGGTCAGTGAACATGTCCTGGGTTAGGTGATGCTCACCTGGTCAGTTTCCAGGTGCTGGGTCAGTGAACATGTCCTGGATTAGGTGATGCTCACCTGGTCAGTTTCCAGGTACTGGGTCAGTGAACATGTCCCGGATTAGGTGATGCTCACCTGGTCAGATTCCAGTTGCTGGGTCAGTGAACATGTCCTGGGTTAGGTGATGCTCACCTGGTCAGTTTCCAGGTGCTGGGTCAGTGAACATATCCTGGATTAGGTGATGATCACCTGGTTAGTTTCCAGGTGCTGGGTCAGTGAACATGTCCTGGATTAGGTGATGATCACCTGGTCAGTTTCCAGATGCTGTGTCAGTGAACATGTCCTGGGTTAGGTGATGATCACCTGGTTAGTTTCCAGGTGATGTGTCAGTGAACATGTCCTGGGTGAGGTGATGATCACCTGGTTAGTTTCCAGGTGCTGTGTCAGTGAACATGTCCTGGGTTAGGTGATGATCACCTGGTCAGTTTCCAGGTGCTGGGTCAGTGAACATGTCCTGGGTTAGGTGATGATCTCCTGGCAAGTTTCCAGGTGCTGTGTCAGTGAACATGTCCCGGATTAGTCGATGATCACCTGGCAAGTTTCCAGGTACTGGGTCAGTGAACATGTCCTGGGTTAGGTGATGATCACCTGGTCAGTTTCCAGGTGCTAGGTCAGTGAACATGGCCTGGATTAGGTGATGTTCACCTGGTCAATTTCCAGGTGCTGGTTCAGTGAACATGTCCTGGATTCGGCGATGATCACCTGGTCAGTTTCCAGGTACTGGGTCAGTGAACATGTCCTGGATTAGGCGATGATCACCTGGTCAGTTTCCCGGCACTGGGTCAGTGAACATATCCTGGATTTGGCGATGATCACCTGGTTAGTTTCCAGGTGCTGGTTCAGTGAACATGTCCTGGATTAGGCTATGATCACCTGGTCAGTTTCCAGGTACTGGGTCAGTGAATATGTCCTGGATTAGGCGATGATCACCTGGTCAGTTTCCAGACACTGGGTCAGTGAACATATCCTGGATTAGGCGATGATCACCTGGTCAGTTTCCAGGTGCTGGGTCAGTGAACATGTCCTGGATTAGGCGATGATCACCTGGTTAGTTTCCAGGCACTGGGTCTGTGAACATGTCCTGGATTAGGCGATGATCACCTGGTCAGTTACCTGGTGCTGTGTCAGTGAACATGTCCTGGATTAGGTGATGATCACCTGGTTAGTTTCCAGGTGCTGGGTCAGTGAACATGTCCTGGATTAGGTGATGATCACCTGGTCAGTTTCCAGATGCTGTGTCAGTGAACATGTCCTGGGTTAGGTGATGATCACCTGGTTAGTTTCCAGGTGATGTGTCAGTGAACATGTCCTGGGTGAGGTGATGATCACCTGGTTAGTTTCCAGGTGCTGTGTCAGTGAACATGTCCTGGGTTAGGTGATGATCACCTGGTCAGTTTCCAGGTGCTGGGTCAGTGAACATGTCCTGGGTTAGGTGATGATCTCCTGGCAAGTTTCCAGGTGCTGTGTCAGTGAACATGTCCCGGATTAGGCGATGATCACCTGGCAAGTTTCCAGGTACTGGGTCAGTGAACATGTCCTGGGTTAGGTGATGATCACCTGGTCAGTTTCCAGGTGCTAGGTCAGTGAACATGGCCTGGATTAGGTGATGTTCACCTGGTCAGTTTCCAGGTGCTGGTTCAGTGAACATGTCCTGGATTCGGCGATGATCACCTGGTCAGTTTCCAGGTACTGGGTCAGTGAACATGTCCTGGATTAGGCGATGATCACCTGGTCAGTTTCCCGGCACTGGGTCAGTGAACATATCCTGGATTTGGCGATGATCACCTGGTTAGTTTCCAGGTGCTGGTTCAGTGAACATGTCCTGGATTAGGCTATGATCACCTGGTCAGTTTCCAGGTACTGGGTCAGTGAATATGTCCTGGATTAGGCGATGATCACCTGGTCAGTTTCCAGGTGCTGGGTCAGTGAACATGTCCTGGATTAGGCTATGATCACCTGGTCAGTTTCCAGGTACTGGGTCAGTGAATATGTCCTGGATTAGGCGATGATCACCTGGTCAGTTTCCAGGTGCTGTGTCAGTGAACATGTCCTGGGTTGGGTGATGCTCACCTGGTCAGTTTCCAGACACTGGGTCAGTGAACATATCCTGGATTAGGCGATGATCACCTGGTCAGTTTCCAGGTGCTGGGTCAGTGAACATGTCCTGGATTAGGCGATGATCACCTGGTTAGTTTCCAGGCACTGGGTCAGTGAACATGTCCTGGATTAGGCGATGATCACCTGGTCAGTTACCTGGTGCTGTGTCAGTGAACAAGACCTGAATTAGGTGATGATCACCTGGTCAGTTTCCAGGTGCTGGGTCAGTTAACATGTCCTGGGTTAGGTGATGATCACCTGGTCAGTTTCCAATGCTGGTTCAGTGAACATGTCCTGGGTTAGGTGATGATCACCTGGTTAGTTTCCAGGTGCTGGTTCAGTGAACATGTCCTGGGTTAGGTGATGATCACCTGGTTAGTTTCCAGGTGCTGGTTCAGTGAACATGTCCTGGGTTAGGTGATGATCACCTGGTTAGTTTCCAGGTGTTGGGTCAGTGAACATGTCCTGGGTTAGGTGATGTACACCTGGTCAGTTTCCAGGTGCTGGTTCAGTGAACATGTCCTGGGTTAGGTGATGATCACCTGGTTAGTTTCCAGGTGCTGGGTCAGTGAACATGTCCTGGGTTAGGTGATGGTCACCTGGTTAGTTTCCACGTGCTGGTTCAGTGAACATGTCCTGGGTTAGGTGATGATCACCTGGTCAGTTTCCAGGTGCTGGTTCAGTGAACATGTTCTGGATTAGGCGATGATCACCTGGTCAGTTTCCAGGTACTGGGTCAGTGAACATGTCCTGGATTAGGTGATGATCACCTGGTCAGTTTCCAGGTGCTGTGTCAGTGAACATGTCCTGAATTAGGTGATGATCACCTGGTCAGTTTCCAGGTGCTGGGTCAGTGAACATGTCCTGGGTTAGGTGATGATCACCTGGTCAGTTTCCAGGTGCTGGTTCAGTGAACATGTCCTGGGTTAGGTGATGATCACCTGGTTAGTTTCCAGGTGCTGGTTCAGTGATCATGTCCTGGGTTAGGTGATGATCACCTGGTTAGTTTCCAGGTGCTGGTTCAGTGAACATGTCCTGGGTTAGGTGATGATCACCTGGTTAGTTTCCAGGTGCTGGGTCAGTGAACATGTCCTGGGTTAGGTGATGTACACCTGGTCAGTTTCCAGGTGCTGGTTCAGTGAACATGTCCTGGGTTAGGTGATGATCACCTGGTTCGTTTCCAGGTGCTGGTTCAGTGAACATGTCCTGGATTAGGTGATGATCACCTGGTCAGTTTCCAGGTGCTGGGTCAGTGAAAATGTCCTGGATTAGGTGATGATCACCTGGTCAGTTTCCTGGTGCTCGGTCAGTGAACATGTCCTGGGTTGGGTGATGATCACCTGGTCAGTTTCCAGGTGCTAGGTCAGTGAACATGTCCTGGATTAGGTGATGTACACCTGGTCAGTTTCCAGGTGCTAGGTCAGTGAACATGTCCTGGATTAGGCGATGACAACCTGGTCAGTTTCCAGTGACTGGGTCAGTGAACATGTCCTGGATTAGGTGATGATCACCTGGTCAGTTTCCAGGTGCTGGGTCAGTGAACATGTCCTGGGTTAGGTGATGATCACCTGGTCAGTTTCCAGGTGCTGTGTCAGTGAACATGTCCTGGATTAGGCGATGATCACCTGGTTAGTTTCCAGGTGCTGGGTCAGTGAACATGTCCTGGATTAGGTGATGATCACCTGGCTAGTTTCCAGGTGCTAGGTCAGTGAACATGTCCTGGGTTAGGTGATGTACACCTGGTTAGTTTCCAGGTGCTGGGTCAGTGAACATGTCCTGGGTTAGGTGATGTACACCTGGTTAGTTTCCAGGTGCTGGGTCAGTGAACATGTCCTGGGTTATGTGATGATCTCCTGGTTAGTTTCCTGGTGCTGGGTCAGTGAACATGTCCTGGGTTAGGTGATGATCACCTCTGTCAGTTTCCAGGTGCTGTGTCAGTGAGCATGTCCTGGGTTAGGTGATGATCACCTGGTTAGTTTCCAGGTGCTAGGTCAGTGAACATGTCCTGGGTTATGTGATGATCACCTGGTTAGTTTCCAGGTGCTGGTTCAGTGAACATGTCCTGGGTTAGGTGATGATCACCTGGTCAGTTTCCAGGTACTGGGTCAGTGAACATGTCCTGGGTTAGGTGATGATCACCTGGTCTGTTTCCAGGTGCTAGGTCAGTGAACATGGCCTGGATTAGGTGATGTTCACCTGGTCAGTTTCCAGGTGCTTGTTCAGTGAACAAGTCCTGGTTTAGGTGATGATCACCTGGTTAGTTTCCAGGTGCTGGTTCAGTGAACATGTCCTGGGTTAGGTGATGATCACCTGGTCAGTTTCCAGGTACTGGGTCAGTGAACATGTCCTGGGTTAGGTGATGATCACCTGGTCTGTTTCCAGGTGCTGGGTCAGTGAACATGTCCTGGATTAGGTGATGATCACCTGGTCAGTTTCCAGGTGCTAGGTCAGTGAACATGTCCTGGGTTAGGTGATGATCACCTGGTCAGTTTCCAGGTGCTGGGTCAGTGAACATGTCCTGGGTTAGGTGATGATCACCTGGTTAGTTTCCAGGTGCTGGGTCAGTGAACATGTCCTGGGTTAGGTGATGATCACCTGGTCAGTTTCCAGGTACTGGGTCAGTGAACATGTCCTGGATTAGGCGATGATCACCTGGTCAGTTTCCAGGCACTGGGTCAGTGAACATATCCTGGATTAGGCGATGATCACCTGGTTAGTTTCCAGGTGCTGGTTCAGTGAACATGTCCTGGGTTAGGTGATGATCACCTGGTCAGTTTCCAGGTGCTGGTTCAGTGAACATGTCCTGGATTAGGCGATGATCACCTGGTCAGTTTCCAGGTACTGTGTCAGTGAACATGTCCTGGATTAGGCGATGATCACCTGGTCAGTTTCCAGGTGCTGGGTCAGTGAACATGTCCTGGATTAGGCGATGATCACCTGGTTAGTTTCCAGGTGCTCGGTCAGTGAACATGTCCTGGGTTAGGTGATGCCCACCTGGTTAGTTTCCAGGGGCTGTGTCAGTGAACATGTCCTGGATTAGGTGATGCTCACCTGGTCAGTTTCCAGGTGCTGGGTCAGTGAACATGACCTGGATTAGGTGATGCTCACCTGGTCAGTTTCCAGGTACTGGGTCAGTGAACATGTCCTGGGTTAGGTGATGATCACCTGGTTAGTTTCCAGGTGCTGGGTCAGTGAACATGTCCTGAGTTAGGTGATGATCACCTGATTAGTTTCCAGGTGCTGTGTCAGTGAACATGTCCTGGGTTAGGCGATGATCACCTGGTCAGTTTCCAGGTACTGGGTCAGTGAACATGTCCTGGGTTAGGTGATGATCACCTGGTCAGTTTCCAGGTGCTGGGTCAGTGAACATGTCCTGGGTTAGGTGATGATCACCTGGTCAGTTTCCAGGTGCTGTGTCAGTGAACATGTCCTGGATTAGGCGATGATCACCTGGTTAGTTTCCAGGTGCTGGGTCAGTGAACATGTCCTGGATTAGGTGATGATCACCTGGTTAGTTTCCAGGTGCTAGGTCAGTGAACATGTCCTGGGTTAGGTGATGTACACCTGGTTAGTTTCCAGGTGCTGGGTCAGTGAGCATGTCCTGGGTTAGGTGATGTACACCTGGTTAGTTTCCAGGTGCTGGGTCAGTGAACATGTCCTCGATTAGGTGATGATCACCTGGTCAGTTTCCAGGTGCCGAGTCAGTGAACATGTCCTGGATTAGGTGATGATCACCTGGTCAGTTTCCAGGTGCTGGGTCAGTGAACATGTCCTGGGTTAGGTGATGATCACCTGGTCAGTTTCCAGGTGCTGTGTCAGTGAACATGTCCTGGATTAGGCGATGATCACCTGGTTAGTTTCCAGGTGCTGGGTCAGTGAACATGTCCTGGATTAGGTGATGATCACCTGGTTAGTTTCCAGGTGCTAGGTCAGTGAACATGTCCTGGGTTAGGTGATGTACACCTGGTTAGTTTCCAGGTGCTGGGTCAGTGAACATGTCCTGGGTTAGGTGATGTACACCTGGTTAGTTTCCAGGTGCTGGGTCAGTGAACATGTCGTGGGTTATGTGATGATCACCTGGTTAGTTTCCAGGTGCTGGGTCAGTGAACATGTCCTGGGTTAGGTGATGATCACCTGGTCTGTTTCCAGGTGCTGTGTCAGTGAGCATGTCCTGGGTTAGGTGATGATCACCTGGTTAGTTTCCAGGTGCTAGGTCAGTGAACATGTCCTGGGTTAGGTGATGATCACCTGGTTAGTTTCCAGGTGCTGGTTCAGTGAACATGTCCTGGGTTAGGTGATGATCACCTGGTCAGTTTCCAGGTACTGGGTCAGTGAACATGTCCTGGGTTCGGTGATGATCACCTGGTCAGTTTCCAGGTGCTAGGTCAGTGAACATGGCCTGGATTCGGTGATGTTCACCTGGTCAGTTTCCAGGTGCTGGTTCAGTGAACATGTCCTGGATTAGGCGATGATCACCTGGTCAGTTTCCAGGTACTGGGTCAGTGAACATGTCCTGGATTAGGCGATGATCACCTGGTCAGTTTCCAGGCACTGGGTCAGTGAACATATCCTGGATTAGGCGATGATCACCTGGTTAGTTTCCAGGTGCTGGTTCAGTGAAAATGTCCTGGGTTAGGTGATGATCACCTGGTCAGTTTCCAGGTGCTGGTTCAGTGAACATGTCCTGGATTAGGCGATGATCACCTGGTCAGTTTCCAGGTACTGGGTCAGTGAACATGTCCTGGATTAGGTGATGATCACCTGGCTAGTTTCCAGGTGCTAGGTCAGTGAACATGTCCTGGGTTAGGTGATGTACACCTGGTTAGTTTCCAGGTGCTGGGTCAGTGAACATGTCCTGGGTTAGGTGATGTACACCTGGTTAGTTTCCAGGTGCTGGGTCAGTGAACATGTCCTGGGTTATGTGATGATCACCTGGTTAGTTTCCTGGTGCTGGGTCAGTGAACATGTCCTGGGTTAGGTGATGATCACCTCTGTCAGTTTCCAGGTGCTGTGTCAGTGAGCATGTCCTGGGTTAGGTGATGATCACCTGGTTAGTTTCCAGGTGCTAGGTCAGTGAACATGTCCTGGGTTAGGTGATGATCACCTGGTTAGTTTCCAGGTGCTGGTTCAGTGAACATGTCCTGGGTTAGGTGATGATCACCTGGTCAGTTTCCAGGTACTGGGTCAGTGAACATGTCCTGGGTTAGGTGATGATCACCTGGTCTGTTTCCAGGTGCTAGGTCAGTGAACATGGCCTGGATTAGGTGATGTTCACCTGGTCAGTTTCCAGGTGCTTGTTCAGTGAACAAGTCCTGGTTTAGGTGATGATCACCTGGTTAGTTTCCAGGTGCTGGTTCAGTGAACATGTCCTGGGTTAGGTGATGATCACCTGGTCAGTTTCCAGGTACTGGGTCAGTGAACATGTCCTGGGTTAGGTGATGATCACCTGGTCTGTTTCCAGGTGCTGGGTCAGTGAACATGTCCTGGATTAGGTGATGATCACCTGGTCAGTTTCCAGGTGCTAGGTCAGTGAACATGTCCTGGGTTAGGTGATGATCACCTGGTCAGTTTCCAGGTGCTGGGTCAGTGAACATGTCCTGGGTTAGGTGATGATCACCTGGTTAGTTTCCAGGTGCTGGGTCAGTGAACATGTCCTGGGTTAGGTGATGATCACCTGGTCAGTTTCCAGGTACTGGGTCAGTGAACATGTCCTGGATTAGGCGATGATCACCTGGTCAGTTTCCAGGCACTGGGTCAGTGAACATATCCTGGATTAGGCGATGATCACCTGGTTAGTTTCCAGGTGCTGGTTCAGTGAACATGTCCTGGGTTAGGTGATGATCACCTGGTCAGTTTCCAGGTGCTGGTTCAGTGAACATGTCCTGGATTAGGCGATGATCACCTGGTCAGTTTCCAGGTACTGTGTCAGTGAACATGTCCTGGATTAGGCGATGATCACCTGGTCAGTTTCCAGGTGCTGGGTCAGTGAACATGTCCTGGATTAGGCGATGATCACCTGGTTAGTTTCCAGGTGCTCGGTCAGTGAACATGTCCTGGGTTAGGTGATGCCCACCTGGTTAGTTTCCAGGGGCTGTGTCAGTGAACATGTCCTGGATTAGGTGATGCTCACCTGGTCAGTTTCCAGGTGCTGGGTCAGTGAACATGACCTGGATTAGGTGATGCTCACCTGGTCAGTTTCCAGGTACTGGGTCAGTGAACATGTCCTGGGTTAGGTGATGATCACCTGGTTAGTTTCCAGGTGCTGGGTCAGTGAACATGTCCTGAGTTAGGTGATGATCACCTGATTAGTTTCCAGGTGCTGTGTCAGTGAACATGTCCTGGGTTAGGCGATGATCACCTGGTCAGTTTCCAGGTACTGGGTCAGTGAACATGTCCTGGGTTAGGTGATGATCACCTGGTCAGTTTCCAGGTGCTGGGTCAGTGAACATGTCCTGGGTTAGGTGATGATCACCTGGTCAGTTTCCAGGTGCTGTGTCAGTGAACATGTCCTGGATTAGGCGATGATCACCTGGTTAGTTTCCAGGTGCTGGGTCAGTGAACATGTCCTGGATTAGGTGATGATCACCTGGTTAGTTTCCAGGTGCTAGGTCAGTGAACATGTCCTGGGTTAGGTGATGTACACCTGGTTAGTTTCCAGGTGCTGGGTCAGTGAACATGTCCTCGATTAGGTGATGATCACCTGGTCAGTTTCCAGGTGCCGAGTCAGTGAACATGTCCTGGATTAGGTGATGATCACCTGGTCAGTTTCCAGGTGCTGGGTCAGTGAACATGTCCTGGGTTAGGTGATGATCACCTGGTCAGTTTCCAGGTGCTGTGTCAGTGAACATGTCCTGGATTAGGCGATGATCACCTGGTTAGTTTCCAGGTGCTGGGTCAGTGAACATGTCCTGGATTAGGTGATGATCACCTGGTTAGTTTCCAGGTGCTAGGTCAGTGAACATGTCCTGGGTTAGGTGATGTACACCTGGTTAGTTTCCAGGTGCTGGGTCAGTGAACATGTCCTGGGTTAGGTGATGTACACCTGGTTAGTTTCCAGGTGCTGGGTCAGTGAACATGTCGTGGGTTATGTGATGATCACCTGGTTAGTTTCCAGGTGCTGGGTCAGTGAACATGTCCTGGGTTAGGTGATGATCACCTGGTCTGTTTCCAGGTGCTGTGTCAGTGAGCATGTCCTGGGTTAGGTGATGATCACCTGGTTAGTTTCCAGGTGCTAGGTCAGTGAACATGTCCTGGGTTAGGTGATGATCACCTGGTTAGTTTCCAGGTGCTGGTTCAGTGAACATGTCCTGGGTTAGGTGATGATCACCTGGTCAGTTTCCAGGTACTGGGTCAGTGAACATGTCCTGGGTTCGGTGATGATCACCTGGTCAGTTTCCAGGTGCTAGGTCAGTGAACATGGCCTGGATTCGGTGATGTTCACCTGGTCAGTTTCCAGGTGCTGGTTCAGTGAACATGTCCTGGATTAGGCGATGATCACCTGGTCAGTTTCCAGGTACTGGGTCAGTGAACATGTCCTGGATTAGGCGATGATCACCTGGTCAGTTTCCAGGCACTGGGTCAGTGAACATATCCTGGATTAGGCGATGATCACCTGGTTAGTTTCCAGGTGCTGGTTCAGTGAAAATGTCCTGGGTTAGGTGATGATCACCTGGTCAGTTTCCAGGTGCTGGTTCAGTGAACATGTCCTGGATTAGGCGATGATCACCTGGTCAGTTTCCAGGTACTGGGTCAGTGAACATGTCCTGGATTTGGCGATGATCACCTGGTCAGTTTCCAGGTGCTGGGTCAGTGAACATGTCCTGGATTAGGCGATGATCACCTGGTTAGTTTCCAGGTGCTCGGTCAGTGAACATGTCCTGGATTAGGTGATGCCCACCTGGTTAGTTTCCAGGTGCTGTGTCAGTGAACATGTCCTGGGTTAGGTGATGCTCACCTGGTCAGTTTCCAGGTGCTGGGTCAGTGAACATGTCCTGGATTAGGCGATGATCACCTGGTTAGTTTCCAGGCACTGGGTCAGTGAACATGTCCTGGATTAGGCGATGATCACCTGGTCAGTTACCTGGTGCTGTGTCAGTGAACATGTCCTGGATTAGGTGATGATCACCTGGTTAGTTTCCAGGTGCTGGGTCAGTGAACATGTCCTGGATTAGGTGATGATCACCTGGTCAGTTTCCAGATGCTGTGTCAGTGAACATGTCCTGGGTTAGGTGATGATCACCTGGTTAGTTTCCAGGTGATGTGTCAGTGAACATGTCCTGGGTGAGGTGATGATCACCTGGTTAGTTTCCAGGTGCTGTGTCAGTGAACATGTCCTGGGTTAGGTGATGATCACCTGGTCAGTTTCCAGGTGCTGGGTCAGTGAACATGTCCTGGGTTAGGTGATGATCTCCTGGCAAGTTTCCAGGTGCTGTGTCAGTGAACATGTCCCGGATTAGGCGATGATCACCTGGCAAGTTTCCAGGTACTGGGTCAGTGAACATGTCCTGGGTTAGGTGATGATCACCTGGTCAGTTTCCAGGTGCTAGGTCAGTGAACATGGCCTGGATTAGGTGATGTTCACCTGGTCAGTTTCCAGGTGCTGGTTCAGTGAACATGTCCTGGATTCGGCGATGATCACCTGGTCAGTTTCCAGGTACTGGGTCAGTGAACATGTCCTGGATTAGGCGATGATCACCTGGTCAGTTTCCCGGCACTGGGTCAGTGAACATATCCTGGATTTGGCGATGATCACCTGGTTAGTTTCCAGGTGCTGGTTCAGTGAACATGTCCTGGATTAGGCTATGATCACCTGGTCAGTTTCCAGGTACTGGGTCAGTGAATATGTCCTGGATTAGGCGATGATCACCTGGTCAGTTTCCAGACACTGGGTCAGTGAACATATCCTGGATTAGGCGATGATCACCTGGTCAGTTTCCAGGTGCTGGGTCAGTGAACATGTCCTGGATTAGGCGATGATCACCTGGTTAGTTTCCAGGCACTGGGTCAGTGAACATGTCCTGGATTAGGCGATGATCACCTGGTCAGTTACCTGGTGCTGTGTCAGTGAACAAGACCTGAATTAGGTGATGATCACCTGGTCAGTTTCCAGGTGCTGGGTCAGTTAACATGTCCTGGGTTAGGTGATGATCACCTGGTCAGTTTCCAATGCTGGTTCAGTGAACATGTCCTGGGTTAGGGGATGATCACCTGGTTAGTTTCCAGGTGCTGGTTCAGTGAACATGTCCTGGGTTAGGTGATGATCACCTGGTTAGTTTCCAGGTGCTGGTTCAGTGAACATGTCCTGGGTTAGGTGATGATCACCTGGTTAGTTTCCAGGTGTTGGGTCAGTGAACATGTCCTGGGTTAGGTGATGTACACCTGGTCAGTTTCCAGGTGCTGGTTCAGTGAACATGTCCTGGGTTAGGTGATGATCACCTGGTTAGTTTCCAGGTGCTGGGTCAGTGAACATGTCCTGGGTTAGGTGATGGTCACCTGGTTAGTTTCCACGTGCTGGTTCAGTGAACATGTCCTGGGTTAGGTGATGATCACCTGGTCAGTTTCCAGGTGCTGGTTCAGTGAACATGTTCTGGATTAGGCGATGATCACCTGGTCAGTTTCCAGGTACTGGGTCAGTGAACATGTCCTGGATTAGGTGATGATCACCTGGTCAGTTTCCAGGTGCTGTGTCAGTGAACATGTCCTGAATTAGGTGATGATCACCTGGTCAGTTTCCAGGTGCTGGGTCAGTGAACATGTCCTGGGTTAGGTGATAATCACCTGGTCAGTTTCCAGGTGCTGGTTCAGTGAACATGTCCTGGGTTAGGTGATGATCACCTGGTTAGTTTCCAGGTGCTGGTTCAGTGATCATGTCCTGGGTTAGGTGATGATCACCTGGTTAGTTTCCAGGTGCTGGTTCAGTGAACATGTCCTGGGTTAGGTGATGATCACCTGGTTAGTTTCCAGGTGCTGGGTCAGTGAACATGTCCTGGGTTAGGTGATGTACACCTGGTCAGTTTCCAGGTGCTGGTTCAGTGAACATGTCCTGGGTTAGGTGATGATCACCTGGTTAGTTTCCAGGTGCTGGTTCAGTGAACATGACCTGGATTAGGTGATGATCACCTGGTCAGTTTCCAGGTGCTGGGTCAGTGAAAATGTCCTGGATTAGGTGATGATCACCTGGTCAGTTTCCTGGTGCTCGGTCAGTGAACATGTCCTGGGTTGGGTGATGATCACCTGGTCAGTTTCCAGGTGCTAGGTCAGTGAACATGTCCTGGATTAGGTGATGTACACCTGGTCAGTTTCCAGGTGCTAGGTCAGTGAACATGTCCTGGATTAGGCGATGACCACCTGGTCAGTTTCCAGTGACTGGGTCAGTGAACATGTCCTGGATTAGGTGATGATCACCTGGTCAGTTTCCAGGTGCTGGGTCAGTGAACATGTCCTGTGTTAGGTGATGATCACCTGGTCAGTTTCCAGGTGCTGTGTCAGTGAACATGTCCTGGATTAGGCGATGATCACCTGGTTAGTTTCCAGGTGCTGGGTCAGTGAACATGTCCTGGATTAGGTGATGATCACCTGGCTAGTTTCCAGGTGCTAGGTCAGTGAACATGTCCTGGGTTAGGTGATGTACACCTGGTTAGTTTCCAGGTGCTGGGTCAGTGAACATGTCCTGGGTTAGGTGATGTACACCTGGTTAGTTTCCAGGTGCTGGGTCAGTGAACATGTCCTGGGTTAGGTGATGATCACCTGGTTAGTTTCCAGGTGCTAGGTCAGTGAACATGTCCTGGGTTAGGTGATGATCACCTGGTTAGTTTCCAGGTGCTGGTTCAGTGAACATGTCCTGGGTTAGGTGATGATCACCTGGTCAGTTTCCAGGTACTGGGTCAGTGAACATGTCCTGGGTTAGGTGATGATCACCTGGTCTGTTTCCAGGTGCTAGGTCAGTGAACATGGCCTGGATTAGGTGATGTTCACCTGGTCAGTTTCCAGGTGCTTGTTCAGTGAACATGTCCTGGTTTAGGCGATGATCACCTGGTCAGTTTCCAGGTACTGGGTCAGTGAACATGTCCTGGATTAGGCGATGATCACCTGGTCAGTTTCCAGGCACTGGGTCAGTGAACATATCCTGGATTAGGCGATGATCACCTGGTTAGTTTCCAGGTGCTGGTTCAGTGAACATGTCCTGGGTTAGGTGATGATCACCTGGTCAGTTTCCAGGTGCTGGTTCAGTGAACATGTCCTGGATTAGGCGATGATCACCTGGTCAGTTTCCAGGTACTGTGTCAGTGAACATGTCCTGGATTAGGCGATGATCACCTGGTCAGTTTCCAGGTGCTGGGTCAGTGAACATGTCCTGGATTAGGCGATGATCACCTGGTTAGTTTCCAGGTGCTCGGTCAGTGAACATGTCCTGGGTTAGGTGATGCCCACCTGGTTAGTTTCCAGGTGCTGTGTCAGTGAACATGTCCTGGATTAGGTGATGCTCACCTGGTCAGTTTCCAGGTGCTGGGTCAGTGAACATGTCCTGGATTAGGTGATGCTCACCTGGTCAGTTTCCAGGTACTGGGTCAGTGAACATGTCCTGGGTTAGGTGATGATCACCTGGTTAGTTTCCAGGTGCTGGGTCAGTGAACATGTCCTGAGTTAGGTGATGATCACCTGATTAGTTTCCAGGTGCTGTGTCAGTGAACATGTCCTGGGTTAGGCGATGATCACCTGGTCAGTTTCCAGGTACTGGGTCAGTGAACATGTCCTGGGTTAGGTGATGATCACCTGGTCAGTTTCCAGGTGCTGGGTCAGTGAACATGTCCTGGGTTAGGTGATGATCACCTGGTCAGTTTCCAGGTGCTGTGTCAGTGAACATGTCCTGGATTAGGCGATGATCACCTGGTTAGTTTCCAGGTGCTGGGTCAGTGAACATGTCCTGGATTAGGTGATGATCACCTGCTCAGTTTCCAGGTGCTGGGTCAGTGAACATGTCCTGGATTAGGTGATGATCACCTGGTTAGTTTCCAGGTGCTGTGTCAGTGAACATGTCCTGGGTTAGGTGATGATCACCTGCTCAGTTTCCAGGTGCTGGGTCAGTGAACATGTCCTGGATTAGGTGATGATCACCTGGTTAGTTTCCAGGTGCTAAGTCAGTGAACATGTCCTGGGTTAGGTGATGTACACCTGGTTAGTTTCCAGGTGCTGGGTCAGTGAACATGTCCTGGGTTAGGTGATGTACACCTGGTTAGTTTCCAGGTGCTGGGTCAGTGAACATGTCCTCGATTAGGTGATGATCACCTGGTCAGTTTCCAGGTGCCGAGTCAGTGAACATGTCCTGGATTAGGTGATGATCACCTGGTCAGTTTCCAGGTGCTGGGTCAGTGAACATGTCCTGGGTTAGGTGATGATCACCTGGTCAGTTTCCAGGTGCTGTGTCAGTGAACATGTCCTGGATTAGGCGATGATCACCTGGTTAGTTTCCAGGTGCTGGGTCAGTGAACATGTCCTGGATTAGGTGATGATCACCTGGTTAGTTTCCAGGTGCTAGGTCAGTGAACATGTCCTGGGTTAGGTGATGTACACCTGGTTAGTTTCCAGGTGCTGGGTCAGTGAACATGTCCTGGGTTAGGTGATGTACACCTGGTTAGTTTCCAGGTGCTGGGTCAGTGAACATGTCGTGGGTTATGTGATGATCACCTGGTTAGTTTCCAGGTGATGGGTCAGTGAACATGTCCTGGGTTAGGTGATGATCACCTGGTCTGTTTCCAGGTGCTGTGTCAGTGAGCATGTCCTGGGTTAGGTGATGATCACCTGGTTAGTTTCCAGGTGCTAGGTCAGTGAACATGTCCTGGGTTAGGTGATGATCACCTGGTCAGTTTCCAGGTGCTGGGTCAGTGAACATGTCCTGGATTAGGTGATGATCACCTGGTCAGTTTCCAGGTACTGGGTCAGTGAACATGTCCTGGGTTCGGTGATGATCACCTGGTCAGTTTCCAGGTGCTAGGTCAGTGAACATGTCCTGGATTAGGCGATGATCACCTGGTCAGTTTCCAGGTACTGGGTCAGTGAACATGTCCTGGATTAGGCGATGATCACCTGGTCAGTTTCCAGGCACTGGGTCAGTGAACATATCCTGGATTAGGCGATGATCACCTGGTTAGTTTCCAGGTGCTGGTTCAGTGAAAATGTCCTGGGTTAGGTGATGATCACCTGGTCAGTTTCCAGGTGCTGGTTCAGTGAACATGTCCTGGATTAGGCGATGATCACCTGGTCAGTTTCCAGGTACTGGGTCAGTGAACATGTCCTGGATTAGGCGATGATCACCTGGTCAGTTTCCAGGCACTGGGTCAGTGAACATATCCTGGATTAGGTGATGATCACCTGGTTAGTTTAGAGGTGCTAGGTCAGTGAACATGTCCTGGGTTAGGTGATGATCACCTGGTTAGTTTCCAGGTGCTGGTTCAGTGAACATGTCCTGGGTTAGGTGATGATCACCTGGTCAGTTTCCAGGTACTGGGTCAGTGAACATGTCCTGGGTTAGGTGATGATCACCTGGTCTGTTTCCAGGTGCTAGGTCAGTGAACATGGCCTGGATTAGGTGATGTTCACCTGGTCAGTTTCCAGGTGCTTGTTCAGTGAACATGTCCTGGTTTAGGCGATGATCACCTGGTCAGTTTCCAGGTACTGGGTCAGTGAACATGTCCTGGATTAGGCGATGATCACCTGGTCAGTTTCCAGGCACTGGGTCAGTGAACATATCCTGGATTAGGCGATGATCACCTGGTTAGTTTCCAGGTGCTGGTTCAGTGAACATGTCCTGGGTTAGGTGATGATCACCTGGTCAGTTTCCAGGTGCTGGTTCAGTGAACATGTCCTGGATTAGACGATGATCACCTGGTCAGTTTCCAGGTACTGTGTCAGTGAACATGTCCTGGATTAGGCGATGATCACCTGGTCAGTTTCCAGGTGCTGGGTCAGTGAACATGTCCTGGATTAGGCGATGATCACCTGGTTAGTTTCCAGGTGCTCGGTCAGTGAACATGTCCTGGGTTAGGTGATGCCCACCTGGTTAGTTTCCAGGTGCTGTGTCAGTGAACATGTCCTGGATTAGGTGATGCTCACCTGGTCAGTTTCCAGGTGCTGGGTCAGTGAACATGTGCTGGGTTAGGTGATGTACACCTGGTTAGTTTCCAGGTGCTGGGTCAGTGAACATGTCCTGGGTTAGGTGATGATCACCTGGTTAGTTTCCAGGTGCTGGTTCAGTGAACATGTCCTGGATTAGGTGATGATCACCTGGTCAGTTTCCAGGTGCTGGGTCAGTGAAAATGTCCTGGATTAGGTGATGAACACCTGGTCAGTTTCCTGGTGCTCGGTCAGTGAACATGTCCTGGGTTGGGTGATGATCACCTGGTCAGTTTCCAGGTGCTAGGTCAGTGAACATGTCCTGGATTAGGTGATGTACACCTGGTCAGTTTCCAGGTGCTAGGTCAGTGAACATGTCCTGGATTAGGCGATGACCACCTGGTCAGTTTCCAGTGACTGGGTCAGTGAACATGTCCTGGATTAGGTGATGATCACCTGGTCAGTTTCCAGGTGCTGGGTCAGTGAACATGTCCTGGGGTAGGTGATGATCACCTGGTCAGTTTCCAGGTGCTGTGTCAGTGAACATGTCCTGGATTAGGCGATGATCACCTGGTTAGTTTCCAGGTGCTGGGTCAGTGAACATGTCCTGGATTAGGTGATGATCACCTGGCTAGTTTCCAGGTGCTAGGTCAGTGAACATGTCCTGGGTTAGGTGATGTACACCTGGTTAGTTTCCAGGTGCTGGGTCAGTGAACATGTCCTGGGTTAGGTGATGTACACCTGGTTAGTTTCCAGGTGCTGGGTCAGTGAACATGTCCTGGGTTATGTGATGATCACCTGGTTAGTTTCCAGGTGCTGGGTCAGTGAACATGTCCTGGGTTAGGTGATGATCACCTGGTCAGTTTCCAGGTGCTGTGTCAGTGAACATGTCCTGGGTTAGGTGATGATCACCTGGTTAGTTTCCAGGTGCTAGCTCAGTGAACATGTCCTGGGTTAGGTGATGATCACCTGGTTAGTTTCCAGGTGCTGGTTCAGTGAACATGTCCTGGGTTAGGTGATGATCACCTGGTCAGTTTCCAGGTACTGGGTCAGTGAACATGTCCTGGGTTAGGTGATGATCACCTGGTCTGTTTCCAGGTGCTAGGTCAGTGAACATGGCCTGGATTAGGTGATGTTCACCTGGTCAGTTTCCAGGTGCTTGTTCAGTGAACATGTCCTGGTTTAGGCGATGATCACCTGGTCAGTTTCCAGGTACTGGGTCAGTGAACATGTCCTGGATTAGGCGATGATCACCTGGTCAGTTTCCAGGCACTGGGTCAGTGAACATATCCTGGATTAGGCGATGATCACCTGGTTAGTTTCCAGGTGCTGGTTCAGTGAACATGTCCTGGGTTAGGTGATGATCACCTGGTCAGTTTCCAGGTGCTGGTTCAGTGAACATGTCCTGGATTAGGCGATGATCACCTGGTCAGTTTCCAGGTGCTGTGTCAGTGAACATGTCCTGGATTAGGCGATGATCACCTGGTCAGTTTCCAGGTGCTGGGTCAGTGAACATGTCCTGGATTAGGCGATGATCACCTGGTTAGTTTCCAGGTGCTCGGTCAGTGAACATGTCCTGGGTTAGGTGATGCCCACCTGGTTAGTTTCCAGGTGCTGTGTCAGTGAACATGTCCTGGATTAGGTGATGCTCACCTGGTCAGTTTCCAGGTGCTGGGTCAGTGAACATGTCCTGGATTAGGTGATGCTCACCTGGTCAGTTTCCAGGTACTGGGTCAGTGAACATGTCCTGGGTTAGGTGATGATCACCTGGTTAGTTTCCAGGTGCTGGGTCAGTGAACATGTCCTGAGTTAGGTGATGATCACCTGATTAGATTCCAGGTGCTGTGTCAGTGAACATGTCCTGGGTTAGGTGATGATCACCTGGTCAGTTTCCAGGTACTGGGTCAGTGAACATGTCCTGGGTTAGGTGATGCTCACCTGGTCAGTTTCCAGGTGCTGGGTCAGTGAACATGTCCTGGGTTAGGTGATGCTCACCTGGTCAGATTCCAGGTGCTGGGTCAGTGAACATGTCCTGGGTTAGGTGATGATCACCTGGTTAGTTTCCAGGTGCTGGTTCAGTGAACATGTCCTGGATTAGGTGATGATCACCTGGTCAGTTTCCAGGTGCTGGGTCAGTGAAAATGTCCTGGATTAGGTGATGATCACCTGGTCAGTTTCCAGGTGCTGGGTCAGTGAACATGTCCTGGGTTGGGTGATGATCACCTGGTCAGTTTCCAGGTGCTAGGTCAGTGAACATGTCCTGGATTAGGTGATGATCACCTGGTCAGTTTCCAGGTGCTGGGTCAGTGAAAATGTCCTGGATTAGGTGATGATCACCTGGTCAGTTTCCAGGTGCTGGGTCAGTGAACATGTCCTGGGTTGGGTGATGATCACCTGGTCAGTTTCCAGGTGCTAGGTCAGTGAACATGTCCTGGATTAGGTGATGTACACCTGGTCAGTTTCCAGGTGCTAGGTCAGTGAACATGTACTGGATTAGGCGATGATCACCTGGTCAGTTTCCAGGTACTGGGTCAGTGAACATGTCCTGGATTAGGTGATGATCACCTGGTCAGTTTCCAGGTGCTGGGTCAGTGAACATGTCCTGGGTTAGGTGATGATCACCTGGTCAGTTTCCAGGTGCTGTGTCAGTGAACATGTCCTGGATTAGGCGATGATCACCTGGTTAGTTTCCAGGTGCTGGGTCAGTGAACATGTCCTGGATTAGGTGATGATCACCTGGTTAGTTTCCAGGTGCTAGGTCAGTGAACATGTCCTGGGTTAGGTGATGTACACCTGGTTAGTTTCCAGGTGCTGGGTCAGTGAACATGTCCTGGGTTAGGTGATGTACACCTGGTTAGTTTCCAGGTGCTGGGTCAGTGAACATGTCCTCGATTAGGTGATGATCACCTGGTCAGTTTCCAGGTGCCGAGTCAGTGAACATGTCCTGGATTAGGTGATGATCACCTGGTCAGTTTCCAGGTGCTGGGTCAGTGAACATGTCCTGGGTTAGGTGATGATCACCTGGTTAGTTTCCAGGTGCTGTGTCAGTGAACATGTCCTGGATTAGGCGATGATCACCTGGTTAGTTTCCAGGTGCTGGGTCAGTGAACATGTCCTGGATTAGGTGATGATCACCTGGTTAGTTTCCAGGTGCTAGGTCAGTGAACATGTCCTGGGTTAGGTGATGTACACCTGGTTAGTTTCCAGGTGCTGGGTCAGTGAACATGTCCTGGGTTAGGTGATGTACACCTGGTTAGTTTCCAGGTGCTGGGTCAGTGAACATGTCGTGGGTTATGTGATGATCACCTGGTTAGTTTCCAGGTGCTGGGTCAGTGAACATGTCCTGGGTTAGGTGATGATCACCTGGTCTGTTTCCAGGTGCTGTGTCAGTGAGCATGTCCTGGGTTAGGTGATGATCACCTGGTTAGTTTCCAGGTGCTAGGTCAGTGAACATGTCCTGGGTTACGTGATGATCACCTGGTTAGTTTCCAGGTGCTGGTTCAGTGAACATGTCCTGGGTTAGGTGATGATCACCTGGTCAGTTTCCAGGTACTGGGTCAGTGAACATGTCCTGGGTTCGGTGAAGATCACCTGGTCAGTTTCCAGGTGCTAGGTCAGTGAACATGGCCTGGATTCGGTGATGTTCACCTGGTCAGTTTCCAGGTGCTGGTTCAGTGAACATGTCCTGGATTAGGCGATGATCACCTGGTCAGTTTCCAGGTACTGGGTCAGTGAACATGTCCTGGATTAGGCGATGATCACCTGGTCAGTTTCCAGGCACTGGGTCAGTGAACATATCCTGGATTAGGCGATGATCACCTGGTTAGTTTCCAGGTGCTGGTTCAGTGAACATGTCCTGGGTTAGGTGATGATCACCTGGTCAGTTTCCAGGTGCTGGTTCAGTGAACATGTCCTGGATTAGGCGATGATCACCTGGTCAGTTTCCAGGTACTGGGTCAGTGAACATGTCCTGGATTAGGCGATGATCACCTGGTCAGTTTCCAGGTGCTGGGTCAGTGAACATGTCCTGGATTAGGCGATGATCACCTGGTTAGTTTCCAGGTGCTCGGTCAGTGAACATGTCCTGGGTTAGGTGATGCCCACCTGGTTAGTTTCCAGGTGCTGTGTCAGTGAACATGTCCTGGGTTAGGTGATGCTCACCTGGTCAGTTTCCAGGTGCTGGGTCAGTGAACATGTCCTGGATTAGCTGATGCTCACCTGGTCAGTTTCCAGGTACTGGGTCAGTGAACATATCCTGGGTTAGGTGATGATCACCTGGTTAGTTTCCAGGTGCTGGGTCAGTGAACATGTCCTGGGTTAGGTGATGATCACGTGGTTAGTTTCCAGGTGCTGTGTCAGTGAACATGTCCTGGGTTAGGTGATGGTCACCTGGTCAGTTTCCAGGTACTGGGTCAGTGAACATGTCCTGGGTTAGGTGATGATCACCTGGTCAGTTTCCAGGTGCTGGGTCAGTGAACATGTCCTGGGTTAGGTGATGCTCACCTGGTCAGTTTCCAGGTGCTGGGTCAGTGAACATGTCCTGGGTTAGGTGATGCTCACCTGGTCAGTTTCCAGGTGCTAGGTCAGTGAACATGTCCTGGGTTAGGTGATGATCACCTGGTTAGTTTCCAGGTGCTGGTTCAGTGAACATGTCCTGGATTAGGTGATCATCACCTGGTCAGTTTCCAGGTGCTGGGTCAGTGAAAATATCCTGGATTAGGTGATGATCACCTGGTAAGTTTCCAGGTGCTGGGTCAGAGAACATGTCCTGGGTTGGGTGATGATCACCTGGTCAGTTTCCAGGCGCTAGGTCAGTGAACATGTCCTGGATTAGGTGATGTAGACCTGGTCAGTTTCCAGGTGCTAGGTCAGTGAACATGTACTGGATTAGGCGATGATCACCTGGTCAGTTTCCAGGTACTGGGTCAGTGAACATATCCTGGGTTAGGTGATGATCACCTGGTCAGTTTCCAGGTGGTGGGTCAGTGAACATGTCCTGTGTTAGGTGATGATCACCTGGTCAGTTTCCAGGTGCTGTGTCAGTGAACATGTCCTGGATTAGGCGATGATCACCTGGTTAGTTTCCAGGTGCTGGGTCAGTGAACATGTCCTGGATTAGGTGATGATCACCTGGTTAGTTTCCAGGTGCTAGGTCAGTGAACATGTCCTGGGTTAGGTGATGTACACCTGGTTAGTTTCCAGGTGCTGGGTCAGTGAACATGTCCTGGGTTAGGTGATGTACACCTGGTTAGTTTCCAGGTGCTGGGTCAGTGAACATGTCCTGGGTTAGGTGATGATCACCTGGTCAGTTTCCAGGTGCTGTGTCAGTGAGCATGTCCTGGGTTAGGTGATGATCACCTGGTTAGTTTCCAGGTGCTAGGTCAGTGAACATGTCCTGGGTTAGGTGATGATCACCTGGTTAGTTTCCAGGTGCTGGTTCAGTGAACATGTCCCGGGTTAGGTGATGATCACCTGGTCAGTTTCCAGGTGCTGGGTCAGTGAACATGTCCTGGGTTAGGCGATGATCACCTGGTCAGTTTCCAGGTGCTGGGTCAGTGAACATGGCCTGGATTAGGTGATGTTCACCTGGTCAGTTTCCAGGTGCTGGTTCAGTGAACATGTCCTGGATTAGGCGATGATCACCTGGTCAGTTTCCAGGTACTGGGTCAGTGAACATGTCCTGGATTAGGCAATGATGACCTGGTCAGTTTCCAGGCACTGGGTCAGTGAACATATCCTGGTTTAGGCGATGATCACCTGGTTAGTTTCCAGGTGCTGGTTCAGTGAACATGTCCTGGATTAGGTGATGATCACCTGGTCAGTTTCCAGGTGCTGGGTCAGTGAAAATGTCCTGGATTAGGTGATGATCACCTGGTCAGTTTCCAGGTGCTGGGTCAGTGAACATGTCCTGGGTTGGGTGATGATCACCTGGTCAGTTTCCAGGTGCTAGGTCAGTGAACATGTCCTGGATTAGGTGATGTACACCTGGTCAGTTTCCAGGTGCTAGGTCAGTGAACATGTACTGGATTAGGCGATGATCACCTGGTCAGTTTCCAGGTACTGGGTCAGTGAACATGTCCTGGGTTAGGTGATGATCACCTGGTTAGTTTCCAGGTGCTGGTTCAGTGAACATGTCCCGGGTTAGGTGATGATCACCTGGTCAGTTTCCAGGTGCTGGGTCAGTGAACATGTCCTGGGTTAGGCGATGATCACCTGGTCAGTTTCCAGGTGCTGGGTCAGTGAACATGGCCTGGATTAGGTGATGTTCACCTGGTCAGTTTCCAGGTGCTGGTTCAGTGAACATGTCCTGGATTAGGCGATGATCACCTGGTCAGTTTCCAGGTACTGGGTCAGTGAACATGTCCTGGATTAGGCAATGATCACCTGGTCAGTTTCCAGGCACTGTGTCAGTGAACATATCCTGGTTTAGGCGATGATCACCTGGTTAGTTTCCAGGTGCTGGTTCAGTGAACATGTCCTGGATTAGGTGATGATCACCTGGTCAGTTTCCAGGTGCTGGGTCAGTGAAAATGTCCTGGATTAGGTGATGATCACCTGGTCAGTTTCCAGGTGCTGGGTCAGGGAACATGTCCTGGGTTGGGTGATGATCACCTGGTCAGTTTCCAGGTGCTAGGTCAGTGAACATGTCCTGGATTAGGTGATGTACACCTGGTCAGTTTCCAGGTGCTAGGTCAGTGAACATGTACTGGATTAGGTGATGATCACCTGGTCAGTTTCCAGGTGCTGGGTCAGTGAACATGTCCTGGGTTAGGTGATGATCACCTGGTCAGTTTCCAGGTGCTGTGTCAGTGAACATGTCCTGGATTAGGCGATGATCACCTGGTTAGTTTCCAGGTGCTGGGTCAGTGAACATGTCCTGGATTAGGTGATGATCACCTGGTTAGTTTCCAGGTGCTAGGTCAGTGAACATGTCCTGGGTTAAGTGATGTACACCTGGTTACTTTCCAGGTGCTGGGTCAGTGAACATGTCCTGGGTTAGGGGATGTACACCTGGTTAGTTTCCAGGTGCTGGGTCAGGGAAAATGTCCTCGATTAGGTGATGATCACCTGGTCAGTTTCCAGGTGCTGGGTCAGTGAAAATGTCCTGGATTAGGTGATGATCACCTGGTCAGTTTCCAGGTGCTCGGTCAGTGAACATGTCCTGGGTTGGGTGATGATCACCTGGTCAGTTTCCAGGTGCTAGGTTAGTGAACATGTCCTGGATTAGGTGATGTACACCTGGTCAGTTTCCGGGTGCTAGGTCAGTGAACATGTCCTGGATTAGGCGATGACCACCTGGTCAGTTTCCAGGTACTGGGTCAGTGCGCAAGTCCTGGATTAGGTGATGATCACCTGGTCAGTTTCCAGGTGCTGGGTCAGTGAACATGTCCTGGGTTAGGTGATGATCACCTGGTCAGTTTCCAGGTGCTGTGTCAGTGAACATGTCCTGGATTAGGCGATGATCACCTGGTTAGTTTCCAGGTGCTGGGTCAGTGAACATGTCCTGGATTAGGTGATGATCACCTGGTTAGTTTCCAGGTGCTAGGTCAGTGAACATGTCCTGGGTTAGGTGATGTACACCTGGTTAGTTTCCAGGTGCTGGGTCAGTGAACATGTCCTGGGTTAGGTGATGTACACCTGGTTAGTTTCCAGGTGCTGGGTCAGTGAACATGTCTTGGGTTATGTGATGATCACCTGGTTAGTTTCCAGGTGCTGGGTCAGTGAACATGTCCTGGGTTAGGTGATGATCACCTGGTCAGTTTCCAGGTGCTGTGTCAGTGAGCATGTCCTGGGTTAGGTGATGATCACCTGGTTAGTTTCCAGGTGCTAGGTCAGTGAACATGTCCTGGGTTAGGTGATGATCACCTGGTTAGTTTCCAGGTGCTGGTTCAGTGAACATGTCCTGGGTTAGGTGATGATCACCTGGTCAGTTTCCAGGTACTGGGTCAGTGAACATGTCCTGGGTTCGGTGATGATCACCTGGTCAGTTTCCAGGTGCTAGGTCAGTGAACATGGCCTGGATTCGGTGAGGTTCACCTGGTCAGTTTCCAGGTGCTGGTTCAGTGAACATGTCCTGGATTAGGCGATGATCACCTGGTCAGTTTCCAGGTACTGGGTCAGTGAACATGTCCTGGAGTAGGCGATGATCACCTGGTCAGTTTCCAGGCACTGGGTCAGTGAACATATCCTGGATTAGGCGATGATCACCTGGTTAGTTTCCAGGTGCTGGTTCAGTGAACATGTCCTGGGTTAGGTGATGTTCACCTGGTCAGTTTCCAGGTCCTGGTTCAGTGAACATGTACTGGATTAGGCGATGATCACCTGGTCAGTTTCCAGGTGCTGGGTCAGTGAACATGTCCTGGATTAGGCGATGATCACCTGGTCAGTTTCCAGGTGCTGGGTCAGTGAACATGTCCTGGATTAGGCGATGATCACCTGGTTAGTTTCCAGGTGCTCGGTCAGTGAACATGTCCTGGGTTAGGTGATGCCCACCTGGTTAGTTTCCAGGTGCTGTGTCAGTGAACATGTCCTGGGTTAGGTGATGCTCACCTGGTCAGTTTCCAGGTGCTGGGTCAGTGAACATGTCCTGGATTAGGTGATGCTCACCTGGTCAGGTTCCAGGTACTGGGTCAGTGAACATGTCCTGGGTTATGTCATGATCACCTGGTTAGTTTCCAGGTGCTGTGTCAGTGAACATGTCCTGGGTTAGGTGATGATCACCTGGTCAGTTTCCAGGTACTGGGTCAGTGAACATGTCCTGGGTTAGGTGATGATCACCTGGTCAGTTTCCAGGTGCTGGGTCAGTGAACATGTCCTGGGTTAGGTGATGCTCACCTGGTCAGTTTCCAGGCACTGGGTCAGTGAACATGTCCTGGGTTAGGTGATGCTCACCTGGTCAGTTTCCAGGTGCTGGGTCAGTGAACATGTCCTGGGTTAGGTGATGATCACCTGGTTAGTTTCCAGGTGCTGGTTCAGTGAACATGTCCTGGATTAGGTGATGATCACCTGGTCAGTTTCCAGGTGCTGGGTCAGTGAAAATGTCCTGGATTAGGTGATGATCACCTGGTAAGTTTCCAGGTGCTGGGTCTGTGAACATGTCCTGGGTTGGGTGATGATCACCTGGTCAGTTTCCAGGTGCTAGGTCAGTGAACATGTCCTGGATTAGGTGATGTAGACCTGGTCAGTTTCCAGGTACTGGGTCAGTGAACATGTCCTGGGTTAGGTGATGATCACCTGGTCAGTTTCCAGGTGCTAGGTCAGTGAACATGTACTGGATTAGGCGATGATCACCTGGTCAGATTCCAGGTACTGGGTCAGTGAACATGTCCTGGGTTAGGTGATGATCACCTGGTCAGTTTCCAGGTGCTGGGTCAGTGAACATGTCCTGTGTTAGGTGATGATCACCTGGTCAGTTTCCAGGTTCTGTGTCAGTGAACATGTCCTGGATTAGCCGATGATCACCTGGTTAGTTTCCAGGTGCTGGGTCAGTGATCATGTCCTGGATTAGGTGATGATCACCTGGTTAGTTTCCAGGTGCTAGGTCAGTGAACATGTCCTGGGTTAGGTGATGTACACCTGGTTAGTTTCCAGGTGCTGGGTCAGTGAACATGTCCTGGGTTAGGTGATGTACACCTGGTTAGTTTCCAGGTGCTGGGTCAGTGAACATGTCCTGGGTTATGTGATGATCACCTGGTTAGTTTCCAGGTGCTGGGTCAGTGAACATGTCCTGGGTTAGGTGATGATCACCTGGTCAGTTTCCAGGTGCTGTGTCAGTGAGCATGTCCTGGGTTAGGTGATGATCACCTGGTTAGTTTCCAGGTGCTAGGTCAGTGAACATGTCCTGGGTTAGGTGATGATCACCTGGTTAGTTTCCAGGTGCTGGTTCAGTGAACATGTCCTGGGTTAGGTGATGATCACCTGGTCAGTTTCCAGGTGCTGGGTCAGTGAACATGTCCTGGGTTAGGTGATGATCACCTGGTCAGTTTCCAGGTGCTAGGTCAGTGAACATGGCCTGGATTAGGTGATGTTCACCTGGTCAGTTTCCAGGTGCTGGTTCAGTGAACATGTCCTGGATTAGGCGATGATCACCTGGTCAGTTTCCAGGTACTGGGTCAGTGAACATGTCCTGGATTAGGCAATGATCACCTGGTCAGTTTCCAGGCACTGGGTCAGTGAACATATCCTGGATTAGGCGATGATCACCTGGTTAGTTTCCAGGTGCTGGTTCAGTGAACATGTCCTGGGTTAGGTGATGATCACCTGGTCAGTTTCCAGGTGCTGGTTCAGTGAACATGTCCTGGATTAGGCGATGATCACCTGGTCAGTTTCCAGGTACTGGGTCAGTGAACATGTCCTGGATTAGGCGATGTTCACCTGGTCAGTTTCCAGGCACTGGGTCAGTGAACATATTCTGGATTAGGCGATGATCACCTGGTCAGTTTCCAGGTGCTGGGTCAGTGAACATGTCCTGGATTAGGCGATGATCACCTGGTTAGTTTCCAGGTGCTCGGTCAGTGAACATGTCCTGGGTTAGGTGATGCCCACCTGGTTAGTTTCGAGGTGCTGTGTCAGTGAACATGTCCAGGGTTAGGTGATGCTCACCTGGTCAGTTTCCAGGTGCTGGGTCAGTGAACATGTCCTGGATTAGGTGATGCTCACCTGGTCAGTTTCCAGGTACTGGGTCAGTGAACATGTCCTGGGTTAGGTGATGATCACCTGGTTAGTTTCCAGGTGCTGGGTCAGTGAACATGTCCTGGGTTAGGTGATGATCACCTGGTTAGTTTCCAGGTGCTGTGTCAGTGAACATGTCCTGGGTTGGGTGATGCTCACCTGGTCAGTTTCCAGGTACTGGGTCAGTGAACATGTCCTGGGTTAGGTGATGATCACCTGGTCAGTTTCCAGGTGCTGGGTCAGTGAACATGTCCTGGGTTAGGTGATGATCACCTGGTCAGTTTCCAGGTGCTGGGTCAGTGAACATGTCCTGGGTTAGGTGATGATCACCTGGTTAGTTTCCAGGTGCTGGTTCAGTGAACATGTCCTGGATTAGGTGATGATCACCTGGTCAGTTTCCAGGTGCTGGGTCAGTGAAAATGTCCTGGGTTAGGTGATGATCACCTGGTCAGTTTCCAGGTGCTGTGTCAGTGAACATGTCCTGGATTAGGCTATGATCACCTGGTTAGTTTCCAGGTGCTGGGTCAGTGAACATGTCCTGGATTAGGTGATGATCACCTGGTTAGTTTCCAGGTGCTAGGTCAGTGAACATGTCCTGGGTTAGGTGATGTACACCTGGTTATTTTCCAGGTGCTGGGTCAGTGAACATGTCCTGGGTTAGGTGATGTACACCTGGTTAGTTTCCAGGTGCTGGGTCAGTGAACATGTCCTGGGTTATGTGATGATCACCTGGTTAGTTTCCAGGTGGTGGGTTAGTGAACATGTCCTGGGTTAGGTGATGATCACCTGGTCAGTTTCCAGGTGCTGAGTCAGTTAGCATGTCCTGGGTTAGGTGATGATCACCTGGTTAGTTTCCAGGTGCTAGGTCAGTGAACATGTCCTGGGTTAGGTGATGATCACCTGGTTAGTTTCCAGGTGCTGGTTCAGTGAACATGTCCTGGGTTAGGTGATGATCACCTGGTCAGTTTCCAGGTACTGGGTCAGTGAACATGTCCTGGGTTAGGTGATGATCACCTGGTCAGTTTCCAGGTGCTAGGTCAGTGAACATGGCCTGGATTAGGTGATGTTCACCTGGTCAGTTTCCAGGTGCTGGTTCAGTGAACATGTCCTGGATTAGGTGATGATCACCTGGTCAGTTTCCAGGTACTGGGTCAGTGAACATGTCCTGGGTTAGGCGATGATCAGCTGGTCAGTTTCCAGGCACTGGGTCAGTGAACATATCCTGGATTAGTCGATGATCATCTGGTTAGTTTCCAGGTGCTGGTTCAGTGAACATGTCCTGGGTTAGGTGATGATCACCTGGTCAGTTTCCAGGTGCTGGTTCAGTGAACATGTCCTGGATTAGGCGATGATCACCTGGTCAGTTTCCAGGTACTGGGTCAGTGAACATGTCCTGGATTAGGCGATGATCACCTGGTCAGTTTCCAGGCACTGGGTCAGTGAACATATCCTGGATTAGGCGATGATCACCTGGTCAGTTTCCAGGTGCTGGGTCAGTGAACATGTCCTGGATTAGGCGATGATCACCTGGTTTGTTTCCAGGTGCTCGGTCAGTGAACATGTCCTGGGTTAGGTGCTGCCCACCTGGTTAGTTTCCAGGTGCTTTGTCAGTGAACATGTCCTGGGTTAGGTGATGCTCACCTGGTCAGTTTCCCGGTGCTGGGTCAGTGAACATGTCCTGGATTAGGTGATGCTCACCTGGTCAGTTTCCAGGTACTGGGTCAGTGAACATGACCTGCGTTAGGTGATGATCACCTGGTTAGTTTCCAGGTGCTGGTTTAGTGAACATGTCCTGGGTTAGGTGATGATCACCTGGTTAGTTTCCTGGTGCTGTGTCAGTGAACATGTCCTGGGTTAGGTGATGATCACCTGGTCAGTTTCCAGGTACTGGGTCAGTGAACATGTCCTGGGTTAGGTGATGATCACCTGGTCAGTTTCCAGGTGCTGGGTCAGTGAACATGTCCTGGGTTAGGTGTTGCTCACCTGGTCAGTTTCCAGGTGCTGGGTCAGTGAACATGTCCTGGGTTAGGTGATGCTCACATGGTCAGTTTCCAGGTGCTGGGTCAGTGAACATGTCATGGGTTAGGTGATGATCACCTGGTTAGTTTCCAGGTGCTGGTTCAGTGAACATGTCCTGGATTAGGTGATGATCACCTGGTCAGTTTCCAGGTGCTGGGTCAGTGAACATGTCCTGGATTAGGTGATGATCACCTGGTAAGTTTCCAGGTGCTGGATCAGTGAACATGTCCTGGGTTGGGTGATGATCACCTGGTCAGTTTCCAGGTGCTAGGTCAGTGAACATGTCCTGGATTAGGTGACGTAGACCTGGTCAGTTTCCAGGTGCTAGGTCAGTGAACATGTACTGGATTAGGCGATGATCACCTGGTCAGTTTCCAGGTACTGGGTCAGTGAACATGTCCTGGGTGAGGTGATGATCACCTGGTTAGTTTCCAGGTGCTGGTTTAGTGAACATGTCCTGGGTTAGGTGATGATCACCTGGTTAGTTTCCTGGTGCTGTGTCAGTGAACATGTCCTGGGTTAGGTGATGATCACCTGGTTAGTTTCCAGGTACTGGGTCAGTGAACATGTCCTGGGTTAGGTGATGATCACCTGGTCAGTTTCCAGGTGCTGGGTCAGTGAACATGTCCTGGGTTAGGTGATGCTCACCTGGTCAGTTTCCAGGTGCTGGGTCAGTGAACATGTCCTGGGTTAGGTGATGCTCACCTGGTCAGTTTCCAGGTGCTGGGTCAGTGAACATGTCCTGGGTTAGGTGATGATCACCTGGTTAGTTTCCAGGTGCTGGTTCAGTGAACATGTCCTGGATTAGGTGATGATCACCTGGTCAGTTTCCAGGTGCTGGGTCAGTGAAAATGTCCTGGATTAGGTGATGATCACCTGGTAAGTTTCCAGGTGCTGGATCAGTGAACATGTCCTGGGTTGGGTGATGATCACCTGGTCAGTTTCCAGGTGCTAGGTCAGTGAACATGTCCTGGGTTAGGTGATGATCACCTGGTCAGTTTCCAGGTGCTGGGTCAGTGAACATGTCCTGGGTTGGGTGATGATCACCTGGTCAGTTTCCAGGTGCTAGGTCAGTGAACATGTCCTGGATTAGGTGATGTAGACCTGGTCAGTTTCCAGGTGCTAGGTCAGTGAACATGTACTGGATTAGGCGATGATCACCTGGTCAGTTTCCAGGTACTGGGTCAGTGAACATGTCCTGGGTTAGGTGATGATCACCTGGTCAGTTTCCAGGTGCTGGGTCAGTGAACATGTCCTGTGTTAGGTGATGATCACCTGGTCAGTTTCCAGGTGCTGTGTCAGTGCACATGTCCTGGATTAGGCGATGATCACCTGGTTAGTTTCCAGGTGCTGGGTCAGTGAACATGTCCTGGATTAGGTGATGATCAATTGGTTAGTTTCCAGGTGCTAGGTCAGTGAACATGTCCTGGATTAGGCGATGCTCAACCGGTCAGTTTCCAGGTACTGTGTCAGTGAAACTGTCCTGGGTTAGGCGATGATCAGCTGGTCAGTTTCCAGGCACTGGGTCAGTGAACATATCCTGGATTAGTCGATGATCACCTGGTTAGTTTCCAGGTGCTGGTTCAGTGAACATGTCCTGGATTAGGTGATGATCACCTGGTCAGTTTCCAGGTGCTGGTTCAGTGAACATGTCCTGGATTAGGCGATGATCCCCTGGTCAGTTTCCAGGTACTGGGTCAGTGAACATGTCCTGGATTAGGCGATGATCACCTGGTCAGTTTCCAGGCACTGGGTCAGTGAACATATCCTGGATTAGGCGATGATCACCTGGTCAGTTTCCAGGTGCTGGGTCAGTGAACATGTCCTGGATTAGGCGATGATCACCTGGTTTGTTTCCAGGTGCTCGGTCAGTGAACATGTCCTGGGTTAGGTGATGCCCACCTGGTTAGTTTCCAGGTGCTGTGTCAGTGAACATGTCCTGGGTTAGGTGATGCTCACCTGGTCAGTTTCCAGGTGCTAGGTCAGTGAACATGTCCTGGATTAGGCGATGCTCAACCGGTCAGTTTCCAGGTACTGGGTCAGTGAACATGTCCTGGGTTAGGCGATGATCAGCTGGTCAGTTTCCAGGCACTGGGTCAGTGAACATATCCTGGATTAGTCGATGATCACCTGGTTAGTTTCCAGGTGCTGGTTCAGTGAACATGTCCTGGATTAGGTGATGATCACCTGGTCAGTTTCCAGGTGCTGGTTCAGTGAACATGTCCTGGATTAGGCGATGATCCCCTGGTCAGTTTCCAGGTACTGGGTCAGTGAACATGTCCTGGATTAGGCGATGATCACCTGGTCAGTTTCCAGGCACTGGGTCAGTGAACATATCCTGGATTAGGCGATGATCACCTGGTCAGTTTCCAGTTGCTGGGTCAGTGAACATGTCCTGGATTAGGCGATGATCACCTGGTTTGTTTCCAGGTGCTCGGTCAGTGAACATGTCCTGGGTTAGGTGATGCCCACCTGGTTAGTTTCCAGGTGCTGTGTCAGTGAACATGTCCTGGGTTAGGTGATGCTCACCTGGTCAGTTTCCCTGTGCAGGGTCAGTGAACATGTCCTGGATTAGGTGATGCTCACCTGGTCAGTTTCCAGGTACTGGGTCAGTGAACATGTCCTGGGTTAGGTGATGATCACCTGGTTAGTTTCCAGGTGCTGGTTTAGTGAACATGTCCTGGGTTAGGTGATGATCAGCTGGTTAGTTTCCTGGTGCTGTGTCAGTGAACATGTCCTGGGTTAGGTGATGATCACCTGGTCAGTTTCGAGGTACTGGGTCAGTGAACATGTCCTGGGTTAGGTGATGATCACCTGGTCAGTTTCCAGGTGCTGTGTCAGTGAACATGTCCTGGGTTAGGTGATGATCACCTGGTCAGTTTCCAGGTGCTGGGTCAGTGAACATATCCTGGATTAGGCAATGATCACCTGGTCAGTTTCCAGGCACTGGGTCAGTGAACATATCCTGGATTAGGCGATGATCACCTGGTTAGTTTCCAGGTGCTGGTTCAGTGAACATGTCCTGGGTTAGGTGATGATCACCTGGCCAGTTTCCAGGTGCTGGTTCAGTGAACATGTCCTGGATTAGGCGATGATCACCTGGTCAGTTTCCAGGTACTGGGTCAGTGAACATGTCCTGGATTAGGCGATGTTCACCTGGTCAGTTTCCAGGCACTGGGTCAGTGAACATATCCTGGATTAGGCGATGATCACCTGGTTAGTTTCCAGGTGCTGGTTCAGTGAACATGTCCTGGGTTAGGTGATGATCACCTGGTCAGTTTCCAGGTGCTGGTTCAGTGAACATGTCCTGGATTAGGCGATGATCACCTGGTCAGTTTCCAGGTACTGGGTCAGTGAACATGTCCTGGATTAGGCGATGTTCACCTGGTCAGTTTCCAGGCACTGGGTCAGTGAACATGTCCTGGATTAGGTGATGTAGAACTGGTCAGTTTCCAGGTGCTAGGTCAGTGAACATGTACTGGATTAGGCGATGATCACCTGGTCAGTTTCCAGGTACTGGGTCAGTGAACATGTCCTGGGTTAGGTGATGATCACCTGGTCAGTTTCCAGGTGCTGGGTCAGTGAACATGTCCTGTGTTAGGTGATGATCACCTGGTCAGTTTCCAGGTGCTGTGTCAGTGAACATGTCCTGGATTAGGCGATGATCACCTGGTTAGTTTCCAGGTGCTGGGTCAGTGAACATGTCCTGGATTAGGTGACGATCACCTGGTTAGTTTCCAGGTGCTAGGTCAGTGAACATGTCCTGGGTTAGGTGATGTGCACCTGGTTAGTTTCCAGGTGCTGGGTCAGTGAACATGTCCTGGGTTAGGTGATGTACACCTGGTTAGTTTCCAGGTGCTGGGTCAGTGAACATGTCCTGGGTTATGTGATGATCACCTGGTTAGTTTCCAGGTGCTGGGTCAGTGAACATGTCCTGGGTTAGGTGATGATCACCTGGTCAGTTTCCAGGTGCTGTGTCAGTGAGCATGTCCTGGGTTAGGTGATGATCACCTGGTTAGTTTCCAGGTGCTAGGTCAGTGAACATGTCCTGGGTTAGGTGATGATCACCTGGTTAGTTTCCAGGTGCTGGTTCAGTGAACATGTCCTGGGTTAGGTGATGATCACCTGGTCAGTTTCCAGGTGCTGGGTCAGTGAACATGTCCTGGGTTAGGTGATGATCAACTGGTCAGTTTCCAGGTGCTAGGTCAGTGAACATGGCCTGGATTAGGTGATGTTCACCTGGTCAGTTTCCAGGTGCTGGTTCAGTGAACATGTCCTGGATTAGGCGATGATCACCTGGTCAGTTTCCAGGTAGTGGGTCAGTGAACATGTCCTGGATTAGGCAATGATCACCTGGTCAGTTTCCAGGCACTGGGTCAGTGAAGATATCCTGGATTAGGCGATGATCACCTGGTTAGTTTCCAGGTGCTGGTTCAGTGAACATGTCCTGGGTTAGGTGATGATCACCTGGTCAGTTTCCAGGTGCTGGTTCAGTGAACATGTCCTGGATTAGGCGATGATCACCTGGTCAGTTTCCAGGTACTGGGTCAGTGAACATGTCCTGGATTAGGCGATGATCACCTGGTCAGTTTCCAGGTACTGGGTCAGTGAACATATCCTGGATTAGGCGATGATCACCTGGTCAGTTTCCAGGTGCTGGGTCAGTGAACATGTCCTGGATTAGGCGATGATCACCTGGTTAGTTTGTAGGTGCTCGGTCAGTGAACATGTCCTGGGTTAGGTGATGCCCACCTGGTTAGTTTCCAGGTGCTGTGTCAGTGAACATGTCCAGGGTTAGGTGATGCTCAGCTGGTCAGTTTCCAGGTGCTGGGTCAGTGAACATGTCCTGGATTAGGTGATGCTCACCTGGTCAGTTTCCATGTACTGGGTCAGTGAACATGTCCTGGGTTAGGTGATGATCACCTGGTTAGTTTCCAGGTGCTGGGTCAGTGAACATGTCCTGTGTTAGGTGATGATCACCTGGTTAGTTTCCAGGTGCTGTGTCAGTGAACATGTCCTGGGTTAGGTGATGATCACCTGGTCAGTTTCCAGGTACTGGGTCAGTGAACATGTCCTGGGTTAGGTGATGATCACATGGTCAGTTTCCAGGTGCTGGGTCAGTGAACATGTCCTGGGTTAGGTGATGCTCACCTGGTCAGTTTCCAGGTGCTGGGTCAGTGAACATGTCCTGGGTTAGGTGATGCTCACCTGGTCAGTTTCCATGTGCTGGGTCAGTGAACATGTCCTGGGTTAGGTGATGATCACCTGGTTAGTTTCCAGGTGCTGGTTCAGTGAACATGTCCTGGATTAGGTGATGATCACCTGGTCAGTTTCCAGGTGCTGGGTCAGTGAAAATGTCCTGGATGAGGTGATGATCACCTGGTCAGTTTCCAGGTGCTGGGTCAGTGAACATGTCCTGGGTTAGGTGATGATCACCTGGTCATTTTCCAGGTGCTAGGTCAGTGAACATGTCCTGGATTAGGTGATGTACACCTGGTCAGTTTCCAGGTGCTAGGTCAGTGAACATGTCCTGGATTAGGCGATGATCACCTGGTCAGTTTCCAGGTACTGGGTCAGTGAACATGTCCTGGATTAGCTGATGATCACCTGGTCAGTTTCCAGGTGCTGGGTCAGTGAACATGTCCTGGGTTAGGTGATGATCACCTGGTCAGTTTCCAGGTGCTGTGTCAGTGAACATGTCCTGGATTAGGCGATGATCACCTGGTTAGTTTCCAGGTGCTGGGTCAGTGAACATGTCCTGGATTAGGTGATGATCACCTGGTTACTTTCCAGGTGCTAGGTCAGTGAACATGTCCTGGGTTAGGTGATGTACACCTGGTTAGTTTCCAGGTGCTGGGTCAGTGAACATGTCCTGGGTTAGGTGATGTGCACCTGGTTAGTTTCCAGGTGCTGGGTCAGTGAACATGTCTTGGGTTATGTGATGATCACCTGGTTAGTTTCCAGGTGCTGGGTTAGTGAACATGTCCTGGGTTAGTTGATGATCACCTGGTCAGTTTCCAGGTGCTGTTTCAGTGAGCATGTCCTGGGTTAGGTGATGATCACCTGGTTAGTTTCCAGGTGCTAGGTCAGTGAACATGTCCTGGGTTAGGTGATGATCACCTGGTTAGTTTCCAGGTGCTGGTTCAGTGAACATGTCCTGGGTTAGGTGATGATCACCTGGTCAGTTTCCAGGTACTGGGTCAGTGAACATGTCCTGGGTTAGGTGATGATCACCTGGTCAGTTTCCAGGTGCTAGGTCAGTGAACATGGCCTGGATTAGGTGATGTTCACCTGGTCAGTTTCCAGGTGCTGGTTCAGTGAACATGTCCTGGATTAGGCGATGCTCACCTGGTCAGTTTCCAGGTACTGGGTCAGTGAACATGTCCTGGATTAGGCGATGATCAGCTGGTCAGTTTCCAGGCACTGGGTCAGTGAACATGTCCTGGATTAGGCGATGATCACCTGGTTTGTTTCCAGGTGCTCGGTCAGTGAACATGTCCTGGGTTAGGTGATGCCCACCTGGTTAGTTTCCAGGTGCTGTGTCAGTGAACATGTCCTGGGTTAGGTGATGCTCACCTGGTCAGTTTCCCGGTGCTGGGTCAGTGAAAATGTCCTGGATTAGGTGATGCTCACCTGGTCAGTTTCCAGGTACTGGGTCAGTGAACATGTCCTGGGTTAGGTGATGATCACCTGGTTAGTTTCCAGGTGCTGGTTTAGTGAACATGTCCTGGGTTTGGTGATGATCACCTGGTTAGTTTCCAGGTGCTGTGTCAGTGAACATGTCCTGGGTTAGGTGATGATCACCTGGTCAGTTTCCAGGTACTGGGTCAGTGAACATGTCCTGGATTAGGCGATGTTCACCTGGTCAGTTTCCAGGCACTGGGTCAGTGAACATATCCTGGATTAGGCGATGATCACCTGGTCAGTTTCCAGGTGCTGGGTCAGTGAACATGTCCTGGATTAGGCGATGATCACCTGGTTAGTTTCTAGGTGCTCGGTCAGTGAACATGTCCTGGGTTAGGTGATGCCCACCTGGTTAGTTTCCAGGTGCTGTGTCAGTGAACATGTCCAGGGTTAGGTGATGCTCACCTGGTCAGTTTCCAGGTGCTGGGTCAGTGAACATGTCCTGGATTAGGTGATGCTCACCTGGTCAGTTTCCATGTACTGGGTCAGTGAACATGTCCTGGGTTAGGTGATGATCACCTGGTTAGTTTCCAGGTGCTGGGTCAGTGAACATGTCCTGGGTTAGGTGATGATCACCTGGTTAGTTTCCAGGTGCTGTGTCAGTGAACATGTCCTGGGTTAGGTGATGATCACCTGGTCAGTTTCCAGGTACTGGGTCAGTGAACATGTCCTGGGTTAGGTGATGATCACATGGTCAGTTTCCAGGTGCTGGGTCAGTGAACATGTCCTGGGTTAGGTGATGCTCACCTGGTCAGTTTCCAGGTGCTGGGTCAGTGAACATGTCCTGGGTTAGGTGATGCTCACCTGGTCAGTTTCCAGGTGCTGGGTCAGTGAACATGTCCTGGGTTAGGTGATGATCACCTGGTTAGTTTCCAGGTGCTGGTTCAGTGAACATGTCCTGGATTAGGTGATGATCACCTGGTCAGTTTCCAGGTGCTGGGTCAGTGAAAATGTCCTGGATGAGGTGATGATCACCTGGTCAGTTTCCAGGTGCTGGGTCAGTGAACATGTCCTGGGTTGGGTGATGATCAACTGGTCAGTTTCCAGGTGCTAGGTCAGTGAACATGTCCTGGATTAGGTGATGTACACCTGGTCAGTTTCCAGGTGCTAGGTCAGTGAACATGTCCTGGATTAGGCGATGATCACCTGGTCAGTTTCCAGGTACTGGGTCAGTGAACATGTCCTGGATTAGGTGATGATCACCTGGTCAGTTTCCAGGTGCTGGGTCAGTGAACATGTCCTGGGTTAGGTGATGATCACCTGGTCAGTTTCCAGGTGCTGTGTCAGTGAACATGTCCTGGATTAGGCAATGATCACCTGGTTAGTTTCCAGGTGCTGGGTCAGTGAACATGTCCTGGATTAGGTGATGATCACCTGGTTACTTTCCAGGTGCTAGGTCAGTGAACATGTCCTGGGTTAGGTGATGTACACCTGGTTATTTTCCAGGTGCTGGGTCAGTGAACATGTCCTGGGTTAGGTGATGTACACCTGGTTAGTTTCCAGGTGCTGGGTCAGTGAACATGTCTTGGGTTAAGTGATGATCACCTGGTTAGTTTCCAGGTGCTGGGTTAGTGAACATGTCCTGGGTTAGGTGATGATCACCTGGTCAGTTTCCAGGTGCTGTGTCAGTGAGCATGTCCTGGGTTAGGTGATGATCACCTGGTTAGTTTCCAGGTGCTAGGTCAGTGAACATGTCCTGGGTTAGGTGATGATCACCTGGTTAGTTTCCAGGTGCTGGTTCAGTGAACATGTCCTGGGTTAGGTGATGATCACCTGGTCAGTTTCCAGGTACTGGGTCAGTGAACATGTCCTGGGTTAGGTGATGATCACCTGGTTAGTTTCCAGGTGCTGGTTCAGTGAACATGTCCTGGGTTAGGTGATGATCACCTGGTCAGTTTCCAGGTACTGGGTCAGTGAACATGTCCTGGGTTAGGTGATGATCACCTGGTCAGTTTCCAGGTGCTAGGTCAGTGAACATGGCCTGGATTAGGTGATGTTCACCTGGTCAGTTTCCAGGTGCTGGTTCAGTGAACATGTCCTGGATTAGGCGATGCTCACCTGGTCAGTTTCCAGGTACTGGGTCAGTGAACATGTCCTGGATTAGGCGATGATCAGCTGGTCAGTTTCCAGGCACTGGGTCAGTGAACATATCCTGGATTAGTCGATGATCACCTGGTTAGTTTCCAGGTGCTGGTTCAGTGAACATGTCCTGGGTGAGGTGATGATCACCTGGTCAGTTTCCAGGTGCTGGTTCAGTGAACATGTCCTGGATTAGGCGATGATCACCTGGTCAGTTTCCAGGTACTGGGTCAGTGAACATGTCCTGGATTCGGCGATGATCACCTGGTTTGTTTCCAGGTGCTCGGTCAGTGAACATGTCCTGGGTTAGGTGATGCCCACCTGGTTAGTTTCCAGGTGCTGTGTCAGTGAACATGTCCTGGGTTAGGTGATGCTCACCTGGTCAGTTTCCCGGTGCTGGGTCAGTGAAAATGTCCTGGATTAGGTGATGCTCACCTGGTCAGTTTCCAGGTACTGGGTCAGTGAACATGTCCTGGGTTAGGCGATGATCACCTGGTTAGTTTCCAGGTGCTGGTTTAGTGAACATGTCCTGGGTTAGGTGATGATCACCTGGTTAGTTTCCAGGTGCTGTGTCAGTGAACATGTCCTGGGTTAGGTGATGATCACCTGGTCAGTTTCCAGGTACTGGGTCAGTGAACATGTCCTGGGTTAGGTGATGATCACCTGGTCAGTTTCCAGGTGCTGGGTCAGTGAACATGTCCTGGGTTAGGTGATGCTCACCTGGTCAGTTTCCAGGTGCTGGGTCAGTGAACATGTCCTGGGTTAGGTGATGCTCACCTGGTCAGTTTCCAGGTGCTGGGTCAGTGAACATGTCCTGGATTAGGTGATGCTCACCTGGTCAGTTTCCAGGTACTGGGTCAGTGAACATGTCCCGGATTAGGTGATGCTCACCTGGTCAGTTTCCAGTTGCTCGGTCAGTGAACATGTCCTGGGTTAGGTGATGCTCACCTGGTCAGTTTCCAGGTGCTGAGTCAGTGAACATGTCCTGGATTAGGTGATGATCACCTGGTTAGTTTCCAGGTGCTGGGTCAGTGAACATGTCCTGGATTAGGTGATGATCACCTGGTCAGTTTCCAGGTGCTGTGTCAGTGAACATGTCCTGGGTTAGGTGATGATCACCTGGTTAGTTTCCAGGTGCTGTGTCAGTGAACATGCCCTGGGTGAGTTGATGATCACCTGGTCAGTTTCCAGGTGCTGTGTCAGTGAACATGTCCTGGGTTAGGTGATGATCACCTGGTCAGTTTCCAGGTGCTGGGTCAGTGAACATGTCCTGGGTTAGGTGATGATCGCCTGGTAAGTTCCCAGGTGCTGGGTCAGTGAACATGTCCTGGGTTACGTGATGATCGCCTGGCAAGTTCCCAGGTGCTGGGTCAGTGAACATGTCCTGGATTAGCTGATGCTCACCTGGTCAGTTTCCAGGTGCTGGGTCAGTGAACATGTCCTGGGTTAGGTGATGCTCACCTGGTCAGTTTCCAGGTACTGGGTCAGTGAACATGTCCTGGGTTAGGTGATGATCACCTGGTCAGTTTCCAGGTGCTGTGTCAGTGAACATGTCCCGGATTAGGCGATGATCACCTGGTCAGTTTCCAGGTACTGGGTCAGTGAACATGTCCTGGGTTAGGTGATGATCACCTGGTCAGTTTCCAGGTGCTAGGTAAGTGAACATGGCCTGGATTAGGTGATGTTCACCTGGTCAGTTTCCAGGTGCTGGTTCAGTGAACATGTCCTGGATTCGGCGATGATCACCTGGTCAGTTTCCAGGTACTGGGTCAGTGAACATGTCCTGGATTAGGCGATGATCACCTGGTCAGTTTCCAGGCACTGGGTCAGTGAACATGTCCTGGGTTAGGTGATGATCACATGGTTAGTTTCCAGGTGCTGGGTCAGTGAACATATCCTGGATTAGGCGATGATCACATGGTTAGTTTCCAGGTGCTGGTTCAGTGAAAATGTCCTGGGTTAGGTGATGATCACCTGGTCAGTTTCCAGGTGCTGGTTCGGTGAACATGTCCTGGATTAGGCGATGATCACCTGGTCAGTTTCCAGGTACTGGGTCAGTGAACATGTCCTGGATTAGGCGATGATCACCTGGTCAGTTTCCAGGTACTGGGTCAGTGAACATGTCCTGGGTTAGGTGATGATCACCTGGTCAGTTTCCAGGTACTGGGTCAGTGAACATGTCCTGGGTTTGGTGATGATCACCTGGTCAGTTTCCAGGTGCTGGGTCAGTGAACATATCCTGGATTAGGCGATGATCACCTGGTTAGTTTCCAGGTGCTGGTTCAGTGAACATGTCCTCGGTTAGGTGATGATCACCTGGTCAGTTTCCAGGTGCTGGTTCAGTGAACATGTCCTGGATTAGGCGATGATCACCTGGTCAGTTTCCAGGTACTGGGTCAGTGAACATGGCCTGGATTAGGCGATGATCACCTGGTCAGTTTCCAGGCACTGGGTCATTGAACATATCCTGGATTAGGCGATGATCACCTGGTCAGTTTCCAGGTGCTGGGTCAGTGAACATGTCCTGGATTAGGCGATGATCACCTGGTTAGTTTCCAGGCACTGGGTCAGTGAACATGTCCTGGATTAGGCGATGATCACCTGGTCAGTTACCAGGTGCTGTGTCAGTGAACATGTCCTGAATTAGGTGATGATCACCTGGTCAGTTTCCACGTGCTGGGTCAGTGAACATGTCCTGGGTTAGGTGATGATCACCTATTCAGTTTCCAGGTGCTGGTTCAGTGAACATGTCCTGGGTTAGGTGATGATCACCTGGTTAGTTTCCAGGTGCTGGTTCAGTGAACATGTCCTGGGTTAGGTGATGATCACCTGGTTAGTTTCCAGGTGCTGGTTCAGTGAACATGTCCTGGATTAGGTGATGATCACCTGGTTAGTTTCCAGGTGCTGGGTCAGTGAACATGTCCTGGGTTAGGTGATGTACACCTGGTCAGTTTCCAGGTGCTGGTTCAGTGAACATGTCCTGGGTTAGGTGATGATCACCTGGTTAGTTTCCAGGTGCTGGTTCAGTGAACATGTCCTGGATTAGGTGATGATCACCTGGTCAGTTTCCAGGTGCTGGGTCAGTGAAAATGTCCTGGATTAGGTGATGATCACCTGGTCTGTTTCCAGGTGCTGGGTCAGTGAACATGTCCTGGGTTGGGTGATGATCACCTGGTCAGTTTCCGGGTGCTAGGTCAGTGAACATGTCCTGGATTAGGTGATGTACACCTGGTCAGTTTCCAGGTGCTGGGTCAGTGAACATGTCCTGGATTATGCGATGATCACCTGGTCAGTTTCCAGGTACTGGGTCAGTGAACATGTCCTGGATTAGGTGATGATCACCTGGTCAGTTTCCACGTGCTGTGTCAGTGAACATGTCCTGGATTAGGCGATGATCACCTGGTAAATTTCCAGGTGCTAGGTCAGTGAACATGTCCTGGGTTAGGTGATGATCACCTGGTTAGTTTCCAGGTGCTGGTTCAGTGAACATGTCCTGGGTTAGGTGATGATCACCTGGTCAGTTTCCAGGTACTGGGTCAGTGAACATGTCCTGGGTTAGGTGATGATCACCTGGTCAGTTTCTAGGTGCTAGGTCAGTGAACATGGCATGGATTAGGTGATGTTCACCTGGTCAGTTTCCAGGTGCTGGTTCAGTGAACATGTCCTGGATTAGGCGATGATCACCTGGTCAGTTTCCAGGTACTGGGTCAGTGAACATGTCCTGGATTAGGCGATGATCACCTGGTCAGTTTCCAGGCACTGGGTCAGTGAACATATCCTGGATTAGGCGATGATCACCTGGTTAGTTTCCAGGTGCTGGTTCAGTGAACATGTCCTGGGTTAGGTGATGATCACCTGGTCAGTTTCCAGGTACTGGGTCAGTGAACATGTCCTGGGTTAGGTGCCGATGAACTGGTTAGTTTCCAGGTGCTGTGTCAGTGAACATGTCCTGGGTAAGGTGATGATCACCTGGTCAGTTTCCAGGTGCTGGATCAGTGAACATGTCCTGGATTAGGCGATGATCACCTGGTGAGTTTCCAGGTGCTGTGTCAGTGATCATGTCCTGAGTTAGGTGATGATCACCTGGTCAGTTTCCAGGTGCTGTGTCAGTGAACATGTCCTGGGTTAGGTGATGATCACCTGGTCAGTTTCCAGGTGATGGGTCAGTGAACATGTCCTGGGTTAGGCGATGATCACCTGGTCAGTTTCCAGGTGCTGTGTCAGTGAACATGTCCTGGATTAGGCGTTGATCACCTGGTCAGTTTCCAGGTGCTGGGTCAGTGAAAATGTCCTGGATTAGGTGATGATCACCTGGTTAGTTTCCAGGTGCTGGGTCAGTGAACATGTCCTGGATTAGGTGATGATCACCTGGTTAGTTTCCAGGTGCTGGGTCAGTGAACATGTCCTGGGTTAGGTGATGATCACCTGGTCAGTTTCCAGGTGCTGGGTCAGTGAAGATGTCCTGGGTTAGGTGATGATCGCCTGGTAAGTTCCCAGGTGCTGGGTCAGTGAACATGTCCTGGGTTACGTGATGATCGCCTGGCAAGTTCCCAGGTGCTGGGTCAGTGAACATGTCCTGGATTAGCTGATGCTCACCTGGTCAGTTTCCAGGTGCTGGGTCAGTGAACATGTCCTGGGTTAGGTGATGCTCACCTGGTCAGTTTCCAGGTACTGGGTCAGTGAACATGTCCTGGGTTAGGTGATGATCACCTGGTCAGTTTCCAGGTGCTGTGTCAGTGAACATGTCCCGGATTAGGCGATGATCACCTGGTCAGTTTCCAGGTACTGGGTCAGTGAACATGTCCTGGGTTAGGTGATGATCACCTGGTCAGTTTCCAGGTGCTAGGTAAGTGAACATGGCCTGGATTAGGTGATGTTCACCTGGTCAGTTTCCAGGTGCTGGTTCAGTGAACATGTCCTGGATTCGGCGATGATCACCTGGTCAGTTTCCAGGTACTGGGTCAGTGAACATGTCCTGGGTTAGGTGATGATCACCTGGTCAGTTTCCAGATACTGGGTCAGTGAACATGTCCTGGGTTAGGTGATGATCACCTGGTCAGTTTCCAGGTGCTGGGTCAGTGAACATATCCTGGATTAGGCGATGATCACCTGGTTAGTTTCCAGATGCTGGTTCAGTGAACATGTCCTCGGTTAGGTGATGATCACCTGGTCAGTTTCCAGGTGCTGGTTCAGTGAACATGTCCTGGATTAGGCGATGATCACCTGGTCAGTTTCCAGGTACTGGGTCAGTGAACATGTCCTGGATTAGGCGATGATCACCTGGTCAGTTTCCAGGCACTGGGTCATTCAACATATCCTGGATTAGGCGATGATCACCTGGTCAGTTTCCAGGTGCTGGGTCAGTGAACATGTCCTGGATTAGGCGATGATCACCTGGTTAGTTTCCAGGCACTGGGTCAGTGAACATGTCCTGGATTAGGCGATGATCACCTGGTCAGTTACCAGGTGCGGTGTCAGTGAACATGTCCTGAATTAGGTGATGATCACCTGGTCAGTTTCCAGGTGCTGGGTCAGTGAACATGTCCTGGGTTAGGTGATGATCACCTGTTCAGTTTCCAGGTGCTGGTTCAGTGAACATGTCCTGGGTTAGGTGATGATCACCTGGTTAGTTTCCAGGTGCTGGTTCAGTGAACATGTCCTGGGTTAGGTGATGATCACCTGGTTAGTTTCCAGGTGCTGGTTCAGTGAACATGTCCTGGGTTAGGTGATGATCACCTGGTTAGTTTCCAGGTGCTGGGTCAGTGAACATGTCCTGGGTTAGGTGATGTACACCTGGTCATTTTCCAGGTACTGGTTCAGTGAACATGTCCTGGGTTAGGTGATGATCACCTGGTTAGTTTCCAGGTGCTGGTTCAGTGAACATGTCCTGGATTAGGTGATGATCACCTGGTCAGTTTCCAGGAGCTGGGTCAGTGAACATGTCCTGGATTAGGAGATGATCAGCTGGTCTGTTTCCAGGTGCTGGGTCAGTGAACATGTCCTGGGTTGGGTGATGATCACCTGGTCAGTTTCCAGGTGCTAGGTCAGTGAACATGTCCTGGATTAGGTGATGTACACCTGGTCAGTTTCCAGGTGCTGGGTCAGTGAACATGTCCTGGATTAGGCGATGATCACCTGGTCAGTTTCCAGGTACTGGGTCAGTGAACATGTCCTGGGTTGGGTGATGATCACCTGGTCAGTTTCCAGGTGCTAGGTCAGTGAACATGTCCTGGATTAGGTGATGTACACCTGGTCAGTTTCCAGCTGCTGGGTCAGTGAACATGTCCTGGATTAGGCGATGATCACCTGGTCAGTTTCCAGGTACTGGGTCAGTGAACATGTCCTGGATTAGGGGATGATCACCTGGTCAGTTTCCACGTGCTGTGTCAGTGAACATGTCCTGGATTAGGCGATGATCACCTGGTATGTTTCCAGGTGCTGGGTCAATGAACATGTCCTGGATTAGGTGATGATCACCTGGTTAGTTTCCAGGTGCTAGGTCAGTGAACATGTCCTGGGTTAGGTGATGTCCACCTGGTTAGTTTCCAGTAGCTGGGTCAGTGAACATGTCCTGGATTAGGTGATGTACACCTGGTTAGTTTCCAGGTGCTGGGTCAGTGAACATGTCCTGGGTTATGTGATGATCACCTGGTTAGTTTCCAGGTGCTGGGTCAGTGAACATGTCCTGGGTTAGGTGATGATCACCTGGTCAGTTTCCAGGTGCTGTGTCAGTGAGCATGTCCTGGGTTAGGTGATGATCACCTGGTTAGTTTCCAGGTGCTAGGTCAGTGAACATGTCCTGTGTTAGGTGATGATCACCTGGTCAGTTTCCAGGTACTGGGTCAGTGAACATGTCCTGGGTTAGGTGATGATCACCTGGTCAGTTTCCAGGTGCTAGGTCAGTGAACATGGCCTGGATTAGGTGATGTTCATCTGGTCAGTTTCCAGGTGCTGGTTCCGTGAACATGTCCTGGATTAGGCGATGATCACCTGGTCAGTTTCCAGGTACTGGGTCAGTGAACATGTCCTGGATTAGGCGATGATCACCTGGTCAGTTTCCAGGCACTGGGTCAGTGAACATATCCTGGATTAGGCGATGATCACCTGGTTAGTTTCCAGGTGCTGGTTCAGTGAACATGTCCTGGGTTAGGTGATGATCACCTGGTCAGTTTCCAGGTGCTGGGTCAGTGAACATGTCCTGGATTAGGCAATGATCACCTGGTTAGTTTCCAGGCACTGGGTCAGTGAACATGTCCTGGATTAGGTGATGATCACCTGGTCAGTTTCCAGGTGCTGTGTCAGTGAACATGTCCTGGATTAGGCGATGATCACCTGGTTAGTTTCCAGGTGCTGGTTCAGTGAACATGTCCTGGGTTAGGTGATGATCACCTGGTCAGTTTCCAGGTGCTGGGTCAGTGAACATGTCCTGGGTTAGGTGATGATCACCTGGTTAGTTTCCAGGTGCTAGGTCAGTGAACATGTCCTGGATTAGGCTATGATCACCTGGTTAGTTTCCAGGTGCTGGGTCAGTGAACATGTCCTGGGTTAGGTGATGATCACCTGGTCAGTTTCCAGGTGCTGGGTCAGTGAACATGTCCTGGGTTAGGTGATGATCACCTGGTTAGTTTCCAGGTGCTGGTTCAGTGAACATGTCCTGGATTAGGCGATGATCACCTGGTCAGTTCCCAGGTACTGGGTCAGTGAACATGTCCTGGGTTAGGTGAGGATGAACTGGTTAGTTTCCAGGTGCTGTGTCAGTGAACATGTCCTGGGTAATGTGATGATCACCTGGTCAGTTTCCAGGTGCTGGGTCAGTGAACATGTCCTGGATTAGGCGATGATCACCTGGTGAGTTTCCAGGTGCTGTGTCAGTGAGCATGTCCTGGGTTAGGTGATGATCACCTGGTCAGTTTCCAGGTGCTGTGTCAGTGAACATGTCCTGGGTTAGGTGATGATCACCTGGTCAGTTTCCAGGTGCTGGGTCAGTGAACATGTCCTGGGTTAGGCGATGATCAGCTGGTCAGTTTCCAGGTGCTGTGTCAGTGAACATGTCCTGGATTAGGCGTTGATCACCTGGTCAGTTTCCAGGTGCTGGGTCAGTGAAAATGTCCTGGATTAGGTGATGATCACCTGGTTAGTTTCCAGGTGCTGGGTCAGTGAACATGTCCTGGATTAGGTGATGATCACCTGGTTAGTTTCCAGGTGCTGGGTCAGTGAACATGTCCTGGGTTAGGTGATGATCACCTGGTTAGTTTCCAGGTGCTGGGTCAGTGAACATGTCCTGGGTTAGGTGATGATCACCTGGTCAGTTTCCAGGTGCTGGGTCAGTGAACATGTCCTGGGTTAGGTGATGATCACCTGGTTAGTTTCCAGGTGCTGGGTCAGTGAACATGTCCTGGGTTAGGTGATGATCACCTGGTCAGTTTCCAGGTGCTGGGTCAGTGAACATGTCCTGGATTAGGCGATGATCACCTGTTTAGTTTCCAGGTACTGGGTCAGTGAACATGTCCTGGATTAGGTGATGCTCACCTGGTCAGTTTCCAGGTGCTGGGTCAGTGAACATGTCCTGGGTTAGGTGATGATCACCTGGTCAGTTTCCAGGTGCTGGGTCAGTGAACATGTCCTGGGTTAGGTGATGATCACCTGGTCAGTTTCCAGGTACTGGGTCAGTGAACATGTCCTGGGTTAGGTGATGATCACCTGGTCAGTTTCCAGGTACTGGGTCAGTGAACATGTCCTGGATTAGGCGACGATCACCTGGTTAGTTTCCAGGTACTGGGTCAGTGAACATGTCCTGGATTAGGTGATGCTCACCTGGTCAGTTTCCAGGTGCTGGGTCAGTGAACATGTCCTGGATTAGGCGATGATCACCTGGTCAGTTTCCAGGTACTGGGTCAGTGAACATGTCCTGGATTTGGTGATGCTCACCTGGTCAGTTATCAGGTGCTGGGTCAGTGAACATGTCCTGGATTAGGCGATGAAAACCTGGTCAGTTTCCAGGTACTGGGTCAGTGAACATGTCCTGGGTTAGCTGATGATCACCTGGTTAGATTCCAGGTGCTGGGTCAGTGAACATGTCCTGGGTTAGGTGATGATCACCTGGTCAGTTTCCAGGTGCTAGGTCAGTGAACATGTCCTGGGTTAGGTGATGATCACCTGGTCAGTTGCCAGGTGCTGGTTCAGTGAACATGTCCTGGGTTAGGTGATGATCACCCGGTTAGTTTCCAGGTGCTGTGTCAGTGAACATGTCCTGAGTTAAGTGATGATCACCTGGTTAGTTTCCAGGTGCTAGTCAGTGATCATGCCCTGGGTTAGGTGATGATCACCCCTGGTCAGTTTCCAGTTGCTGGGTCAGTGAACATGTCCTGGATTAGGCGATGATCACCTGGTCAGTTTCCAGGTACTGTGTCAGTGAACATGTCCTGGGTTAGGTGATGATCACCTGGTTAGTTTCCAGGTGCTGGGTAAGTGAACATGTCCTGGGTTAGGTGTTGTACAGCTGGTCAGTTTCCAGGTGCTGGTTCAGTGAACGTGTCCTGGGGTAGGTTTTGTACACCTGGTTAGTTTCCAGGTGCTGGGTCAGTGAACATGTCCTGGGTTAGGTGATGATCACCTGGTCAGTTTCCAGGTGCTGGGTCAGTGAACATGTCCTGGGTTAGGTGATGATCACCTGGTCAGTTTCCAGGTACTGGGTCAGTGAACATGTCCTGGGTTAGCTGATGATCACCTGGTTAGATTCCAGGTGCTGGTTCAGTGAACATGTCCTGGGTTAGGTGATGATCACCTGGTTAGTTTCCAGGTGCTGGTTCAGTGAACATGTCCTGGGTTAGGTGATGATCACCTGGTTGGTATCCAGGTGCTGGGTCAGTGAACATGTCCTGGGTTGGGTGATGATCACCTGGTCAGTTTCCAGGTGCTAGGTCAGTGAACATGTCCTGGATTAGGTGATGTACACCTGGTCAGTTTCCAGGTGCTGGGCCAGTGAACATGTCCTGGATTAGGTGATGATCACCTGGTCAGTTTCTGGAACTGTTCCAGAGTTGAGGTGTTTGGTCGGTCCTCCAGTATATTCTCCAATTCATAATCAGTATATGTACTTAACTGGAAAATGTATAATTTACAATACTGCTACAATGTAATCTCCAGATCACACAGTCAAATATATATGTTGCGTGACTGGTATGTATTACTGTCAGGGAATGATCTGCCTTCTAGATGCTATAAAAATAGGAAAGGGTTGAAAGCAGGATATGTGAGACACTTCAATAGTGGTAATGGGTAATTATGGGTCATTCAATTAAACTAAAAGAACATCAGAAATAAAAGAACAGAACAGCAAACAGAGGCAGCCTTGTTCCCATGGGAGTGTGGACTATGCATCTTATTTGGAATGTGATTATGAGTAAAGGAGCACTGGTGTTCTGGTTCAAGACAGGACAGGGGATGGTGTTGGGAGGAACCTCTATTTGGAATCATTGGTCCATCAAGAATGTTACATGTCTGCAGTGTAAAAGATGCCTCTTTGCATTGTCACAGCTAGACTGACAACTTCAGCGGGAGGAAAAATGTGATCTCAGGGGTTATTAGACTGAAACCTGAGTAAAACAGGGCCTTGTGAATGTCTATATCTGCAATTGTAATAAGAGGATAGTAGTTATTCAATGATTGGTCTAGTGTAATTTAGTGTGTTTGTATTATTGTAAGGGTTATACAAAGAGTGTCCAAATAGACAGAAGGTGTAGAAGATTTCAAAAGGCACAAAGACAAGTGATTTCACCCACAGCTGCAAATATTTATTACCATGAATTTTACCCAAGGGAAAAACCGGGTCATATAAATGACACATTGTAAACAACTGTTCAGATACTGTGAGGTATCATATCTTACTTGTGCAGAATAAAGTTTTATCACTGCCATCAATTTGGGCCGATGCCGACTCAATGTAATTAATTAACTGTAATTAATCAAATGCAGGACTGAACCATGACAGAGGGTGCAGTCACTCTGGGTTCAGCATGAATTATTCAATAATTTAAACTTAATCACATCAGATAATATTATTTCCAAATTCTTGAAGGAAACCTCAATGGCGGCCGTAGTACCCAGCATTCCAAGCGGGAATGAATATGCCGTACACACTCAACAGGAGGCCACCGCGCAGGCGCAAATCCAGCCGCACAGAGACACTGCGCATGCTCCAGAGACAGGCGGCCATTGCGGTGGAAGGCGGTTAAAGTCGGTGACGCACATAAGACTAATGTAGCCGGCGAGCGGGGAGGAGGCTTCAGAAGGACTTGGTGTGGCCCGCAAACGCGAATAAGAATGTCAATGTCCCGCTTTGGTAACTCAGGCTCCTTTCACCTGCGAAGAGAATCCGGGGAAGGAAAAAGAGGCGGGAAGATTCAGATCGCCGCCATTTTGCTGCTGGGGCAACAGAGCGCATGCGCAATATCCTGGTGATGTCAGTGAGTGGGCGTGGCTTCGGAATCCTCTGTGTTGAGTTGGAGCTGAAACAGCACAGGCTGGGGATGGAGGCTGGGATCTTCCTGTGCTCACTCAGCACAGGCTGGGAATGGAGGCTGGGATCTTCCTGTGCTCACTCAGCACAGGCTGGGGATGGAGGCTGGGATCTTCCTGTGCTCACTCAGCACAGGCTGGGGATGGAGGCTGGGATCTTCCTGTGCTCACTCAGCACAGGCTGGGGATGGAGGCTGGGATCTTCCTGTGCTCACTCAGCACAGGCTGGGGATGGAGGCTGGGAGCTTCCTGTGCTCACTCAGCACAGGCTGGGGATGGAGGCTGGGATCTCCCTGTGCTCACTCAGCACAGGCTGGGGAAGGAGGCTGGGATCTTCCTGTGCTCACTCAGCACAGGCTGGGGATGGAGGCTGGGATCTTCCTGTGCTCACTCAGCACAGGCTGGGGATGGAGGCTGGGATCTTCCTGTGCTCACTCAGCACAGGCTGGGGATGGAGGCTGGGATCTTCCTGTGCTCACTCAGCACAGGCTGGGGATGGAGGCTGGGATCTTCCTGTGCTCACTCAGCACAGGCTGGGGATGGAGGCTGGGATCTTCCTGTGCTCACTCAGCACAGGCTGGGGATGGAGGCTGGGATCTTCCTGTGCTCACGCAGCACAGGCTGGGGATGGAGGCTGGGATCTTCCTGTGCTCACTCAGCACAGGCTGGGGATGGAGGCTGGGATCTTCCTGTGCTCACTCAGCACAGGCTGGGGATGGAGGCTGGGATCTTCCTGTGCTCACTCAGCACAGGCTGGGGATGGAGGCTGGGATCTTCCTGTGCTCACTCAGCACAGGCTGGGGATGGAGGCTGGGATCTTCCTGTGCTCACTCAGCACAGGCTGGGGATGGAGGCTGGGATCTTCCTGTGCTCACTCAGCACAGGCTGGGGATGGAGGCTGGGATCTTCCTGTGCTCACGCAGCACAGGCTGGGGATGGAGGCTGGGATCTTCCTGTGCTCACTCAGCACAGGCTGGGGATGGAGGCTGGGATCTTCCTGTGCTCACTCAGCACAGGCTGGGGATGGAGGCTGGGATCTTCCTGTGCTCACTCAGCACAGGCTGGGGATGGAGGCTGGGATCTTCCTGTGCTCACTCAGCACAGGCTGGGGATGGAGGCTGGGATCTTCCTGTGCTCACTCAGCACAGGCTGGGGATGGAGGCTGGGATCTTCCTGTGCTCACTCAGCACAGGCTGGGGATGGAGGCTGGGATCTTCCTGTGCTCACTCAGCACAGGCTGGGGATGGAGGCTGGGATCTTCCTGTGCTCACTCAGCAAAGGCTGGGGATGGAGGCTGGGATCTTCCTGTGCTCACACAGCACAGGCTGAGGATGGAGGCTGGGATCTTCCTGTGCTCACTCAGCACAGGCTGGGGATGGAGGCTGGGATCTTCCTGTGCTCACTCAGCACAGGCTGGGGATGGAGGCTGGGATCTTCCTGTGCTCACTCAGCACAGGCTGGGGATGGAGGCTGGGATCTTCCTGTGCTCACTCAGCACAGGCTGTGGATGGAGGCTGGGATCTTCCTGTGCTCACTCAGCACAGGCTGTGGATGGAGTCTGGGATCTCCCTGTGCTCACTCAGCACAGGCTGGGGATATAGGCTGGGATCTTCCTGTGCTCACTCAGCACAGGCTGGGGATGGAGGCTGGGATCTTCCTGTGCTCACTCAGCACAGGCTGTGGATGGAGGCTGGGATCTTCCTGTGCTCACTCAGCACAGGCTGTGGATGGAGTCTGGGATCTCCCTGTGCTCTGTATTGGGCTCAGTACTGTACTGTGCGTTTAACCCTCATTGTGTTGTTCTAATTGCTGCCTCTCTCTCTCTCTCTCTTGCAGTGGGTCTGGGACTTCCTGACTGATCACAATGTCCTGATCCTTTCCACACATCACACACACTCAAGTTGGATGAGCCGCTGGTGGTGATGCAGGAGATGGAGAACTCCAGCCTTCCATCCACTCCACAGTGAGGTAAGATCACACACTGATAATCACTCGCACAACAGGGTGTTAACACAGCAGAAGCTGGGAATGGGGCCTGGGATCTTCCTGTGCTCTGAGAATGGGAATCAGTAACACATTATGTGAGAACAGCTAAATCAGCACAGGCTGGGGATGGAGGCTGGGATCTCCCCGTGCTCACTGACCCCACTCAATGACCCCAGTCACTATCCGCACTCACTGACCCCACTCACTGACCCCACTCACTGTCCGCACACACTGACCCCACTCACTGACCCCACTCACTGACCCCACTCACTGTCCGCACGCACTGACCCCACTCACTGACCCCACTCACTGTCCCCACTCACTGACCCCACTCACTGACCCCACTCACTGTCCCCACTCACTGACCCCACTTACTGACCCTACTCACTGTCCCCACTCACTGACCCCACTCACTGTCCCCACTCACTGACCCCACTCACTGTCCCCACTCACTGACCCCACTCACTGACCCCACTCACTGTCCCCACTCACTGACCCCACTCACTGACCCCACTCACTGACCCCACTCACTGACCCCACTCACTGTCCCCACTCACTGTCCCCACTCACTGTCCCCACTCACTGACCCCACTCACTGACCCCACTCACTGTCCGCACTCACTGACCCCACTCACTGACCCCACTCACTGTCCCCACTCACTGTCCCCACTCACTGACCCCACTCACTGACCCCACTCACTGACCCCACTCACTGACCCCACTCACTGTCCCCACTCACTGTCCCCACTCACTGTCCCCACTCACTGTCCCCACTCACTGTCCCCACTCACTGTCCCCACTCACTGACCCCACTCACTGACCCCACTCACTGTCCCCACTGACAGTCCCCACTCACTGTCCCCACTCACTGTCCGCACTCACTGACCCCACTCACTGACCCCACTCACTGACCCCACTCACTGTCCCCACTCACTGTCCCCACTCACTGACCCCACTCACTGACCCCACTCACTGACCCCAGTCACTATCCGCACTCACTGTCCCCACTCACTGTCCCCACTCACTGTCCCCACTCACTGACCCCACTCACTGACCCCACTCACTGACCCCACTCACTGACCCCACTCACTGACCCCACTCACTGTCACCACTCACATTCACCACTCACATTCACCACTCACTGTCACCACTCACTGTCCCCACTCACTGTCCCCACTCACTGTCACCACTCACTGACCCACTCACTGTCACCACTCACTGACCCCAGTCACTGACCCCAGTCACTATCCGCACTCATTGTCCCCAGTCACTGTCCCCAGTCACTGTCCCCACTCACTGTCCCCACTCACTGTCCCCACTCACTGTCCCCACTCACTGTCCCCACTCACTGTCCCCACTCACTGTCCCCACTCACTGACCCCACTCACTGACCCCACTCACTGACCCCACTCACTGTCCCCACTCACTGTCCCCACTCACTGTCACCACTCACTGTCCCCACTCACTGTCACCACTCACTGACCCCAGTCACTGACCCCAGTCACTATCCACACTCATTGACCCCAGTTACTGTCCCCACTCACTGTCCCCACTCACTGTCCCCATTCACTGTCCCCATTCACTGTCCCCACTCACTGTCCCCACTCACTGTCCCCACTCACTGTCCCCACTCACTGTCCCCACTCACTGTCCCCACTCACTGACCCCACTCACTGACCCCACTCACTGTCCCCACTCACTGTCCCCACTCACAGTCACCACTCACAGTCACCACTCACAGTCACCACTCACATTCACCACTCACTGTCCCCACTCACTGTCCCCACTCACTGTCCCCACTCACTGACCCCACTCACAGTCCCCACTCACTGTCCCCACTCACTGTCCCCACTCACTGTCCCCACTCACTGTCCCCACTCACTGTCCTCACTCACTGACCCCACTCACTGACCCCACTCACTGTCCCCACTCACTGTCCCCACTCACTGTCCCCACTCACTGTCCCCACTCACTGTCCCCACTCACTGTCCCCACTCACTGTCCCCACTCACTGTCCCCACTCACTGTCCCCACTCACTGTCCCCACTCACTGACCCCACTCACTGACCCCACTCACTGACCCCACTCACTATCCGCACTCACTGTCACCACTCACTGACCCCAGTCACTGACCCCAGTCACTGACCCCAGTCACTGACCCCAGTTACTATCCGCACTCACTATCCGCACTCACTATCCGCACTCACTATCCGCACTCACTATCCGCACCCACTGACCCCACTCACTGACCCCACTCACTGACCCCACTCACTGACCCCACTCACAGACCCCAGTCACTATCCGCACTCACTGTCACCACTCACTGACCCCAGTCACTGACCCCAGTCACTGACCCCAGTTACTATCCGCACTCACTATCCGCACTCACTATCCGCACTCACTATCCGCACTCACTATCCGCACTCACTATCCGCACTCACTGACCCCACTCACTGACCCCACTCACTGACCCCAGTCACTATCCGCACTCACTGACCCCACTCACTGACCCCACTCACAGACCCCAGTCACTATCCGCACTCACTGACCCCACTCACTATCCGCTCTCACTGACTCCACTCACTATCCGCACTCACTGACCCCACTCAATATCCACACTCACTATCCACACTCACTATCCACACTCACTATCCGCACTCACTATCCGCACTCACTGACATCCACTCACTATCCGCACTCACTGACTCCACTCACTATCCGCACTCACTGACCCCACTCACTATCCACACTCACTATCCACACTCACCGTCCCCACTGTCCGTCCCCACTCTCCGTTCCCACTCTCCGTCCCCACCCCGCGTCCCCACCCAGCGTCCCCACCCAGCGTCCCCACTCCCCGCATCCACTCCCCGCCCCCACTCCCCGCCCCCACTCCCCGCCCCCACTCCCCGCCCTCACTCCCCGCCCCCACTCCACGCCCCCACTCCGCGCCCCCACACTCCGCGCCCCCACTCCGCGCCCCCACGCACCTTCCCCAGTCTCCGTCCCCACTATCCGCCCCCACTCACCGCCCCCACTCTCCGTCCCCACTCTCCGTCCCCACTCTCCGTCCCCCACTCTCCGTCCCCACTCTCCGTCCCCACTCTCCGTCCCCACTCTCCGTCCCCACTCTCCGTCCCCACTCGTCTCTCCCGTTCCCACTCACCGTCCCCACTCTCCGTCCCCACTCTCCGTCCCCACTCTCCGTCCCCACTCAGCGCCCCCACTCAGCGCCCCCACTCAGCGCCCCCACTCAGCGCCCCCACTCAGCGCCCCCACTCAGCGCCCCCACTCAGCGCCCCCACTCAGCGCCCCCACTCAGCGCCCCACTCAGCGCCCCCACTCAGCGCCCCCACTCAGCGCCCCCACTCAGCGCCCCCCACTCAGCGCCCCCACTCAGCGCCCCCACTCCCCGCCCCAACTCCCCGCCCCCCACCCAGCGCCCCCCACCCAGCGCCCCCACCCAGCGCCCCCCACCCAGCGTCCCCTCTAACCGTCCCCACTAACCGTCCCCGTTCCCCGTCCCCGCCCCCGCTCCCCGCCCCCACTCACTTTAGCCACTCTCCGTCCCCGCTCTCCGTCCCCGCTCTCCGTCCCCGCTCCCCGTCCCCACTCGCCGTCCCCACTCTCCGTCCCCACTCTCCGTCCCCACTCTCCGTCCCCACTTGCCCGTCCCCACTCACTTTAGCCGCTCTCCGTCCCCGCTCCCCGTCCGAACTCCCCGTCCGAACTCCCCGTCCAAACTCCCCGTCCCCACTCTCCGTCCCCACTGCCCGACCCCACTCGCCGTCCCCACTCGCCGACCCCACTCTCCGACGCCACTCTCCGACGCCACTCTCCGACGCCACTCGCCGACGCCACTCGCCGACCCCACTCGCCGACCCCACTCGCCGACCCCACTCGCCGTCACCACACCCCGTCCCCACACCCCGTCCCCACACCCCGTCCCCACACCCCGTCCCCACACCCCGTCCCCACACCCCGTCCCCACACCCCGTCCCCACACCCCGTCCCCACACCCCGTCCCCACACCCCGTCCCCACACCCCGTCCCCCACACCCCGACCCCCACACCCCGTCCCCACACCCCGTCCCCACACCCCGTCCCCACTTGCCGTCCCCACTCGCCGTCCCCACTCGCCGTCCCCACTCGCCGACCCCACTCGCCGACCCGCACTCGCCGACCGCACTCCGACCGCACTCCCCGTCCCCGCTCCCCGTCCCCGCTCCCCGTCCCCACTTGCAGTCCCCGCTCCCCACCCTCGCTCCCCGCCCCCGCTCCCCGCCCCCGCTCCCCGCTCCTCGCCCCCTCTCGCCGTCCCTCTCGCCATCCACTCTCGCCATCCCCACTCGCCGTCCCCACTCGCCGTCCCCACTCGCCGTCCCCACTCGCCGTCCCAACTCGCCGACCCCTCTCGCCGTCCCCACCCGCCGACCCCCACCCGCCGTCCCCACCCACCGTCCCCACACCCCGTCCCCACACCCCGCCACCGCTCCCCGCCCCCATTCCCCGCCCACGCCCTCCGCTCCCCCCGCTCCCCGCCCCCACTCACCGTCCCACTCTCCGTCCCTGTTCTCCGTCCCTGTTCTCCGTCCCTGTTCTCCGTCCCTGTTCTCCGTCCCCACTCACTTTAGCCACTCTCCGTCCCCACTCTCCGTCCCCACTCCCCGTCCCCACTCCCCGTCCTCTCTCCCCGTCCCCGCTCCCCGTCGCAGCTCCACGTCGCCGCTCCCCGTCGCCGCTCCCCGCCCCCGCTCCCCGCCCCCGCTCCCCGCTCCCTGCCCCCCGCTCCCCGCCCCCCGCCCCCTCTCCCCGTCGCCGCTCCCCGTCCTCTTCTCCCCGTCCCCGCTCCCCGTCGCAGCTCCCCGTCGCCTCTCCCCGTCCCCCGCTCCCCGCCCCCGCTCCCCGCTCCCCACCCCCGCTCCCCACCCCCCGCCCCCTCTCGCCGTCCCCACTCGCACGTCCCCACTCGCCGTCCCCACTCGCCGTCCCAACTCGCCGACCCCTCTCGCCGACCCCTCTCCCTCTCGCCGACCGCACTCGCCGACCCCACTCGCCGTCCCCACTCGCCGTCCCCACCCCCCGACCCCCACCGGCCGTCCCCTCTCCCCGTCGCCGCTCCCCGTCGCCGCTCCCTGCTCCCGCTCCCCGTCCCCGCTCCCAGCCCCGCACCCCGCACCCCGACCCCGCTCCCCGCTCCCCGCCCCCGCTCCCCGCACCCCGCCCCCTCTCCCCGTCGCCGCTCCCCGTCCCCTCTCCCCGTCCGCCGCTCCCCGCCCCCGCTCCCCACCCCCGCTCCCCACCCCCCGCTCCCCGTCCCCACTCACCGTCCCCACTCTCCATCCCCACTCTCCGTCCCCACTCTCCGTCCCCACTCTCCGTCCCCACTCTCCGACCCCACTCTCCGTCCCCATCTCGTCCGTCCCCGCCGTCACGCCGTCCCCCCGCTCGCCGACCCCGCTCCCCGCCCCCCGCTCCCCGTCCCCACTCACCTTCCCCACTCACCGTCCCCACTCTCCATCCCCGTTCTCCGTCCCCACTCACTTTCGCCACTCTCCGTCCCACTCTCGTCACTCGTCCCCACTCTCCGTCCCCACCTCTCCGTCCCGACCCACTCTCGTCCCCACTCTCCGGCCCCACTCTCCGTCCCCACTCTCCGTCCCCTCTCACTGTAGCCACTCACCGTCCCCGCTCCCCGACCCCCGCTCCCCACCCCCCGCACACCGCTCCCCGTCCCCCGCTCCCCGCCCCCCGCTCCCCGCCCCCCGCCCCCGCTCCCCGCCCCCCACTCACCGTCCCCACTCTCCGTCCCTGTTCTCCGTCCCCTCACTTTAGCCACTCTCCGTCCCCACTCTCCGTCCCCCACTCTCCGTCCCCACTCGCCGTCCCCACTCGCCGTCCCCACTCGCCGTCCCCCACTCGCCGACCCCACCCGCCGACCCCACCCGCCGACCCACCCTCCCACTCGCCGACCCCACCCGCCGTCCCCAGCCGTCCCCAGTCCCCACACCCCGTCCCCACTCCTCGTCCCCTACTCCTCGTCCCCACTCCCCGTCCCCACTCCCCGTCCCACTCCCCGTCCCCACTTCCCCGTCCCCTTCTCTCCGTCGCCGCTCCCCGTCCCCTGCTCCCCGTCCCCGCTCCCCGCCCTCTGCTCGACGCCCCCGCTCCCCCGCTCCCCGCCCCCCGGCCCCGCCCCCCCGGCCCCGCTCCGCCCCGCCCCCGCTCCCGCTCCCCGCCCCGCTCCCCGCCCCCCGCTCCCCGCTCCCCTCCCCCCGCTCCCCGCCCCTCGTCCCTTCTCGCCGCCCCCTCTCGCCGTCCCCACTCGCCGTCCCCACTTCGCCGTCCCAACTCGCCGACCCCACTCGCCGTCCCCACTCGCAGTCCCAACTCGCCGACCTCACTCGCCGACCCCTCTCGCCGACCGCACTCGCCGACCCCACTCGCAGTCCCCACTCGCCGTCCCCACTCGCCGTCCCCACTCGCCGTCCCAACTCGCCGACCCCACTCGCCGACCCCTCTCGCCGACCGCCACTCGCCGACCGCACTCGCCGACCCCACTCGCCGTCACCACTCGCCGAACCCACCCGCCGTCCCCGCACCCCGCCCCCGCTCCCCGCCCCCGCTCCCCGCCCCCACTCACCGTCCCCACTCTCCGTCCCCACTCACTTTAGCCACTCTCCGTCCCCACTCTCCGTCCCCACTCTCCGTCCCCACTCTCCGTCCCCACTCTCTCCGTCCCCACTCTCCGTCCACACTCTCCGTCCACACTCTCTGTCCACACTCTCCGACCCCACTCGCCGTCCCCAGCTCGCCGTCCCCCGCTCGCCGACCCCGCTCGCCGACCCCGCTCCCCGCCCCCGCTCCCCCGCCCCCGCTCCCCGCCCCCGCTCCCCCGTCCCCACTCACCTTCCCCACTCACCGTCCCCACTCTCCGTCCCCACTCTCCGTCCCCCACTCTCCGTCCCCACTCTCCGTCCCCACTCTCCGTCCCCACTCTCCGTCCCCACTCTCTGTCCCCACTCTCTGTCCCCACTCTCTGTCCCCACTCTCTGTCCCCCACTCTCCGACCCCACTCTCCGTCCCCACTCTCCGTCCCCTCTCACTGTAGCCACTTACCATCCCCTCTCTCCGTCCCCGCTCTCTCCGTCCCCGCTCCCCGACCCCGCTCCCCGCCACCCGCCCCCGCACCCCGCCCCCGCGCCCCGCCCCCCGCTCCCCGCCCCTGCTCCCCGCCCCTGCTCCCCGCCCCCGCTCCCCGCCCCCGCTCCCCGCCCCCCGCCCCCCGTCCCCACTCGCCGTACCCACTCGCCGTACCCACTCGCCGTCCCACCCCGTCCCCACACGCCGTCCCCACCTCCCCCACACGCCGTCCCACTCGCCGTCCTCACTCGCCGTCCCCACCCGCCGACCCACCCGCCGACCCCACCCGCCGACCCCACCCGCCGACCCCACCCGCCGTCCCCACCCGCCGTCCCCACCCGCCGTCCCCACTCCCTGTCCCCTTTCCCTGTCCCCTTTCCCTGTCCCCTTTCCCTGTCGCCGCTCCCCGTCGCCGCTCCCCGCCCCCGCTCCCCGCTCCCCCGCTCCCCTCCGCCCCGCCCCGCTCCCCGCCCCCGCTCCCCGCCCCGCTCCCCCGCTCCCCCGCCCCCGCTCCCCCGCTCCCCGCCCCCCCGCCCCCTCTCGCCACCCCCTCTCGCCACCCCCCTCTCGCCGTCCCCAGCTCGCCGTCCCGCAGCTCGCCGTCCCCGCCTCGCCGTCCCCGCTCGCAGTCCCCTCGCTCGCCGCCCCGCTCCCCGTCCCCGCTCCCCCAGCTCCCCGTCCCCGCTCCCCGCCCCCCGCTCCCCGCCCCCGCTCCCCGCCCCCGCTCCCCGCCCCCGCTCCCCGCCCCCGCCCCCGCTCCCCGCTCCCCTCTCCCCGCTCCCCGCCCCCCGCCCCGTCTCGCCGCCCCCCTTCTCGCCGTCCCCACTCGCCGTCCCCACTCGCCGTCCCAACTCGCCGACCCCACTCGCCGTCCCCACTCGCCGTCCCCACTCGCCGTCCCAACTCTTCGACCCCACTCGCCGACCCCTCTCGCCGACCCCTCCCGCCGACCGCACTCGCCGACCGCACTCGCCGTCACCACTCGCCGTCCCCACTCGCCGTCCCCCACTCGCCGTCCCAACTCGCCGTCCCCACTCGCCGTCCCCACTCGCCGACCCCTCTCGCCGACCCCTCTCGCCGACCGCACTCGCCGACCGCACTCGCCGTCACCACTCGCCGTCCCCACTCGCCGTCCCCACTCGCCGACCCCTCTCGCCGACCCGCACTCGCCGACCCCACTCGCCGTCACCACTCGCCGAACCACACCGCCGTCCCCACCCGCCGTCCCCACCCGCCGTCCCCACCACCGCGTCCCCACACCCCGCCCCCCGCTCCCTGCCCCCCGCTCCCTGCCCCCGCTCCCCGCTCCACCGCTCCCTCCCCGTCACCACTCTCCGTCCCCGTTCTCCGTCCCCACTCACTTTAGCCACTGTCCGTCCCCACTCTCCGTCCCCACTCTCCGTCCCCACTCACCGTTCACACTCTCCGACGACCCCACTCTCCGTCCCCACTCGCCGTCCCCACTCGCCGTCCCCATCTCGCCGTCCCACTCTCAGCCGTCCCCTCTCGCCGTCCCCACTCCCCGTCCCCACTCCCCGTCCCGTCTTCCCGTCCAGTCACCGTCCGTCCTCCCGTCACCTCCGTCCCGTCTCCCCGTCCCGTCTCCCCGTCCCCTCCCCCCGTCCCCTCTCCCCGTCCCCACTCCCCATCGCAACTCCCCGTCCCCACTTCCCCGTCCCCACTCCCCGTCCCCACTCCCCGTCCCCCTACACTCCCTCCCCACTCACTCGCCGTCCCCACTCCCAGTCCCCACTCCTCGCCACACTCCCCGCCCACACTGACCGCCCCCCACTCCCCACACCCGCTGACCCGCCCCCCGCTCCCTGCCCCCCGCGCCCCGCACCCAGCCCCCGCTCCCCGCCTCCGCTCCCCATCGCAACTCGCCGTCCCCTCTCGCCGTCCCCACTCCCCGTCGCCACTTCCCCGTCACCACTCCCCGTCCCCACTCCCCGTCCCCACTCCCCGTCCCCACACTCCCCGTCCCCTCTCCCCGTCCCCACTCCCCGTCCCCACTCCCCGTCCGCACTCCCCGTCCGCACTTCCCCGTCCCCTCTCCCCGTCCCCCTCTCCCCGTCCCCTCTCCCCGTCCCCCTCTCCCCGTCCCCACTCCCCGTCCCCTCTCCCCGTCGCCATTCAACGTCCCCTCACTCCCCGTCCCCACTCCCCGTCCCCACTCCCCGTCCCCCTCCCCACTCCCCGTCCCCACTCCCCGTCGCCATTCAACGTCCCCTCTCCCCGTCCCCTCTCCCCGTCCCCCTCTCCCCGTCCCCTCTCCCCGCAACACTCCCTGTACCCACTCCCCGTCCGAACTCCCCGTCCGAACTCCCTCATCCCCACTCCCCGTCCCCACTCCCCGTCGCCACTTCCCCATCGCAACACTCGCCGTCCCCACTCCCCCGTCCCCACTCCCCGCCACACTTCCCCCGCCCACACTGACCGCGCCCCCGCTCCCCACCCCCGCTGACCCGCGCCCCGCTCACCGCCCCCCCGCAACCCGCCCCCGCTCCCCGCCCCCGCGCGCCCTGCCCCCAGCCCCCGCTCCCCGCCTCCGCTCCCCATCGCAACTCGCCGTCCCCACTCGCCGTCCCCACTCGCCGTCCCCACTCGCCGTCCCCACTCCCCGTCCCCACATCCCCATCCCCACTCCCCGCGCCCCCACTTCCGCTCCCCCCTCTCCCCGCCACACTCCCCGCCCACACTGACCGCCCCCGCTCCCCCGCCTCCCGCTGACTGCCCCCGCTCCCGCCCCAGTTCCCCGCCCCAGTTCCCCGCCCCAGTTCCCCGCCCCCCGCTCCCCCGCCCCCGTGCCCCGCCCCCAGCCCCCGCTCCCCGCCCCCGCTCCCCGGCCCCGCCCCCACCCCCCGTCCCCACTCGCCGTCCACACTCGCCGTCCCCACTCGCCGTCCCCACTCGCCGTCCACACTCGCCGTCCCCACTCGCCGTCCCCACCCGCCGTCCCCACCCGCCGTCCCCACCCGCCGACCCCACCCGCCGTCCCCACTCGCGTCCCCACTCGCGTCCCCACTCGCCGTCCCCACTCGCCGTCCCCACTCGCCGTCCCCACTCGCCGTCCCCACTCGCCGTCCCCACACACCCCGTCCCCCACACCTCGTCCCCACACCCCCCGTCCCCACACCCCGTCCCCACACCACCGTCCCCACACCCCGTCCACAAACCCCGTCCCCACACCCCGTCACCGCTCCAGTTCCCCGCTCCCCGTCCCCGCTCCCCCGTCCCCCAGCTCCCCGTCCCCACTCTCCCCGTCCCCACTCCCCGTCCCCGCTCCTCGTTCCCAGCACACCGTCCCCGCTCCCCGTCCCCGCACCCCGTCCCCACTCCCCGTCCCCTCTCCCCGTCCCCTCTCCCCGTCCCCTCTCCCCGTCCCCTCTCCCCGTCCCCTCTCCCCGTCCCCTCTCCCCGTCCCCTCTCCCCGTCCCCACTCCCCGTCCGCACTCCACGTCCCCCACTCCCCATCCCCACTCCCCATCCCCACTCAATGTAGCCACTCCCCGTCCCCACTCCTCGTCCCCTCTCCTCGTCCCCACTCCCCATCCCCACTCCCCGTCCCCACTCATCACCGCCACTCACCGTCCCCACTCACCGTCGCCACTTCACCGTCCCCACTCCCCACTCCCCGTCGCCACTCCCCACTCCCCGTCCCCACACTCCCCACTCCCCGTCCCCATTCCCCGTCCCCCCACTCTCCGTCCCACTC
>NW_027140373.1:0-57929 GCF_036365525.1 Heterodontus francisci
AAGTCTCCTGGAAGGTACAGTCCCTCAGTGCTGGGAATTCTACTGATGGCCGTGTCAAGTGTCACATGGAATTGATCCTTGACATCTGGGGTGGAGGTGAGTGTTGGGACATAGATGCACATGAGATTAACTGGGCCCACACTTGTTGACAAGTGAAGAGTAAGAAGTCTCTCTGAGCCTACTGTGGGTGGTTCACTCATTTGAAGTGGCGTGTATTTTACTGTGAAACCCACGCCATGCTCACGAGTTGCCTCTTGGGCTTTCCCCTGCCAGAAGAAGGTGTAGTGTTTCTCTTTGAGGGATCCACTTTGAACGAGTCTAGTTTCTTGCAGCACAGCAAGGTCCACATTGAGCATTGTGAGTTCCTTGTCGATCACAGCTGTCTTGTGTGTGTCATCAACCTGCAGAAGGTTGTCGGTAAGGCCAGGACACATGGTCCTTACATTCCAGCTTGTGATGCGAAGGACTGGTGTCTTCTTTGTTGAGTTTGTTTTTCTTTGTGCATAGATTATCAATCCACCTGTTGAGAGATGACTCTCTAAGCTCCAAGCACCCATTGAAGCAAGCAGGTCGTGGCTTCACAGCACCTAACTGACTGGGGGCTGCCCAGCTTGGAGTGAATGGTAGCTATCCAATGAGACACTATGAGCTCTCCCACTGTCCGAAGTCACCCCTGGCGCTCATACTCTACACCAATTGAATTAGAGCTTACAATCAGTAACTGTTTATTCCCGGGTTGTGCTCATGTTTGACCACGAAGCTGGAGTGTGCTCTCTAGGGCTCAGGCCTGGGCAAACAGTATGGAGACCCTGAGCATCAGGACCCCCTCTCAGCATTGCTCGTATTGTCCAAAGGAAAGGACAAAACAGTACTGTTTGTTACCAGTTCTGTTGTAGGAGTTGCTGGAAAACTTCCTGATAAGTCACAGGTAACCGCCTCCAGGACTCCACTCCGGATTTCCTGTCCAGGTTTACTGCCCCAGCCTTCTTATTTATTTATTTAGAGATACAGTACTGAAACAGGTCCTTCCAGCCCACCGAGTCTGTACCAACCATCAACCACCCATTTATACTAATCCTACATTAATCCCATATTCCTACCACATACCCTCAATTCCCCTACCACCTACCTACACTAGGGGCAATTTACAATGGCCAATTTACCTATCAACCTGCAAGTCTTTGGCTGTGGTAGGAAACCAGAGCACCCGGCAGAAACCCACGCAGTCACAGGGAGAACTGGTAAACTCTGCACAGGCAGTACCCAGAATCGAACGCGGGTCACTAGAGGTGTGAGGCTGCGGTGCTAACCACTGCGCCACTGTGTCTTCTCCAGACACCCCTTGAGAAATGAGACTTTTTGCCCAGAGATGGGGCTCTGTTTCTTGGCATCAGGATGGAACCACACACCAGTGGGCCGATATGACATGCACAAGGATATCACACACTGCCCCATCTCTGGTACAGATCAGAGTCAGACACTGAACAGATTGCAACCCACAAGGACATCACAACCTTCCCGCTCTTTGGGACAGGTCAGTGTGATACACCAAACAAACAGCACCCCACAGGGACCTCATAAATGCCACGTCCCTGTGACAGATCAAGGTCAGACACTGCAAATATTGCAACCACAGGAACATCACAAATTGCCCCATCCCTCGGACAGCTCGTGGTCTGACATTGAACATATTGCAACAACAAGGACATTACTGTATTACTCCCTCCATTCTGAAAAACAAGCATTCACCCTACTTTTTACCCTGCAGCCAATTTTGGATCCACACTGCCACTGCCCCTTTAATCCCATCTGCTTGAATTTTGTAAGCAAGTCATAGAGAGATGCAAAACTGAAACAGGCCCTACGGCCCACTGAGTCTGTGTTGACCAACCACCACCCATTTATAGTAATCCTACACCATAATCCCATATTCCCTACCACATCCCCACCATTCTCTTACCTACACTAGGAGCAATTTACAACAGCCAATTTACCTATCAACCTGCAGTCTTTGCTTGTGGGAGGAAACCGGAGCACCCAGCAGAAACACACACAGTCACAGGGAGAACTTGCAAACTCTGCACAGGCAGTACCCAGAACTGAACCTGGGTTGCGAGAGCTGTGAGGTTGCAGTGCCAACCACTGTGCCATTGTGCTGCCCCAAGTCTAGTTTATTGTACCTTTTCAAACACAATTTTGACGTCCAGACACGTACCATTAACCTCACCACCCTCGTCAACTCTCTGTGAAACTTCATCAAAGAAATTAATTCATTAATTATTTCAGACACAATCTTCTGTTAACCAATCTGTACTGGCTGTCATTTATTAGCCCATGTTCTACCAAGTGACAGTCAATTTCCTCCTGGATAATTGTCTCTAAAAGTTTCCCCACCACCGACATTAGACTAATTGGTCTGTAGTTCCTGGGTTTATCTCTCTTTTTAAACAGGGCTGTAATATTCACAACCCTTGCAGACTTATCTTTTAATTCTGGAAAGTCTATTGCAGACAATCACTTTGGGCATGACTTTAACCAATTAAAGCAACAGGATACTTTATTAATAAGTCCAGAACTTTTATTGAGAGTAAAATAGTACTTAATAATTGAAAGTAAAATTATACTTAACAAACTTGGGGAATATAACTTTACAGCTCTGGGGACTGGTCGAGCTTGGTCTCAGAGTGTCACGGTCCTCTTTGTCCAGTCTAGATCCCTCGTCAGATGGAGAACTTGGTTGATGATCTGAGTCTTTACCCCTGAGATCTTCTAGTGTTCCTGCACACTGAAACCTTACAAGATCCCTACTTTTAACCCCTGGATGGCCATCACACCACCATGTAAAATAATAATTGGTCCTAGCTGTTGCTAGGTACATTTAATTAGTTCTTAATAATGTCTTCCACTAACAGTCACCGGTCCTCAGAATCTCAGACATGAGTACAATGGAGTGGTTTCACACTGTCTCCCAATCTGATCTGAAACAAGTTTCCTGTTCATTAAATCTAGACTCTTGAAGGTCACGATGTACCATACCATGGGTTTTATCAGGGGCCCGAGAAAGGTCCATTGTTTGAATACATTTAGCTGAAACTGTCCTTTCCCACACAGACACAGAAACTCACAGTAATTAGATTGAACTAACTTTAAATGAAAACCCATTCTCTCTAAAATGTTTATTGATTCATTAATTATAACTCAATCAAGGTTCATTACTTTTACAATCATCTGTTTCAGGATGGGTAGCTACTCATTAATTATACAGGATATAAACGTTAGTACTGAACACAAAATGGTTCCTTTGGTCATGTGTTCATTATAAAATGGCTTTCTTAACGTTGTTAGTTATGACAATGGATACATGATAAAAATGGTCAAGTTAAACTGAGATCGAACTACCCAAGCTTACCTCCATCCTCCAGTCCTCTGGCATCATTCCCATATTCAAGGAGGATTGAAAGATTGTGGTTCGAGTCTCTGCTATTTCCACCCTGACATCCCTCAGCAACCCAGGATGCAGCCCATCCAGACCGGGTGACCTGTAGACACGTGTGAGTACTGCTAACCTTGTAATTGTCTCCTCTTTATCTATTTTCATCCCCTCCAAATTTTCCACTTCCTCCTCCTTTACTGTGACATTTGCAGCACCCGTTTGTTTTGTGATGACAGATGAAATGTACTTAATTAGTACCTCAGCCACACCCTCTGCCTCCACAGGATCTCCTAATTGACCCACCCTTTCATTGACTGTCCATATGTTGGTAAAAGACTTCAGTGTTCCCAGTTATGTGACCTGCTAATCTTTTCTCATACATTCTCTTGCTGATCTCATTTCCTTTTTCAGCTCTCCTCTGTACTTTCTGTATTCTGCTTGTTTCTCTACTGCATATGAATCCTCACATGATTTTTCAGTGAATGGTTTTTGAACTATTTTGTGAAAGGATTTAGTTTTGTAAATTTCTCCCTAGCTCCCCTCATGGTCAGGCAGAAAGTTTAACTGCTGTGTTTTCAAACAGCAACAGCTTTATTTGAAAAGCCATTATGACAGGATTCCGGGTTTTAATCCAGTCACAAATCTGGTTCTGATGTCTTGTGGCTCCAGCTGTCACATGACCTGTCAGAGGATGACCTCATAATTGACCCAGTCATGGAGCTGTGGGTTGATGTTTAAATTGCTTCAAAATAATTTTCCAGAAGGACAATCAAAATGAATCGATATATAAAAGGTAGATTTTGTGAATTTGTGCTCCCAGTGGAAATTCCTGCAGAGTCTGCTGGTTTTCATATCCCCAATTCCCCACAGGAAGCTCTGTGCTCGGAGTCTGTATTCATTACATCAACATTTTACAGAATCATTTCATGGGAGACCCCAGTGTGAATTGCAGACAGGTGGGTCAGTTTTAACTTTCAAAGTAACACAGAAGCAAAATACTGCTGATACTGGAAATCTGAAATAAAAACAGAAAATGCTGGAAATACTCAGCAGGTCTGGCAGCATCTGTGGAGAGAGAGACAGAGTTAACGTTTCAGATCTGTGACCTTTCATCAGAACTGAGCTGAAATTGTCTGAGGGACTGCGATTGTGGAATCAATTTCAGGGTCAAAGACATTGTACTTGGTAAGGATAGGAAGATGGAGATTATTAAGTACAGTGCAAAAATATAGATGCTTTTACATTATTTTAATCAAAATTGATTTAAACTTTGTGCTCATGAATCCTATCTTTTGATCACAATGACACTGATAACAATGGAAAAAGCAAGACTTGCATTTCACGACCACAGGACATTGTAAACCCTTTTACAGCCAATGAAGGAAGGACTTTTAAAGTGTAGTCACTCAACAGTACAATAGAGTACCCTACAATAAAGATGTATAAGATTCTCACCACACAACTGCCAGACAATGACCATCCCAAACAAGAGAGAATCTAACCATCTCCCTTTGACATTCAATGGCATTACCACCGCTGAATCCCCCACTCTCAACAACCTGGGGGTTACCATTGAGCAGAAACTGAACTGCAGTAGCCATATAAATATTATGGCTACAAGAGCAAGTCAGAGACTAGGAATCCTGCGGCAAGTAACTCGCCTCCTGACTCCCCAAAGCCTGGACATTAGTCAGGGGTATGATGGAATACTCTCCACTTGTCTGGCTGGGTGCAGCTCCAACAATACTCAAGAAACTCAACAGGACAAAGCAGCCCGCTTGATTGGCACCCCATTTACAACATTCATGCCCTCCATCACTGGCACACAGCGGCAGCAGTGTGTACCATCCACAAGATGCACTGCAGCAATGTGCCAAGGCTCCTGAGACAGCACCTTCCAAACCCGCGACCTTTATCACCGAGAAGGACAAGGGCAGCAGATGCATGGGAACACCACAACCTGCAAGTTCCCCTCCAAGCCACACACCATCCTGAATTGTAACTGTATCACCGTTCCTTCACTGTTGCTGGGTCAAAATCCTGGAACTCTCTTCATAACAGCAGCACATGGACTGCAGTGGTTCAAGAAGGCAGCTCAGCACCACCTTCTCAAGGCAATTAGGGATGGATAATAAATGCTGGCCTAGCCAGCGACACCCACCTCCCATGAATGAATTAAAAAAATGATAATATCCTGTAATCCTCCAAAGTAGAAAATACAGATGGAAATGAAAAATAATAAAACAGTCAGCATGGATTTCATAAAGAAAGACTTGATGAACCTTATCTTTGAAAAATCAACAGCAAGAGTAATATAGCAGATGTAGAAGAGTTTAAGTTAATAAAGCCTCATCCATTTATGTGCTTGAACCATCAAATTGTGGGTTAACAAACAAACATACTAACTGACAGAGCTGCATGTTATGCTTTCTAAATTACCCTAAAGTAGGGTGTTAATGAGTTAAAGCTTCAGGTTGCTGCAACCAGAATAGCCATTGTCCACTATCAGTTTTACTGTTATAAATAAAGATGGAACATTCATTGTGAATCTATAGAAACAGTCTGGTCCTGCACACTGCAGACACATCCACGTCATCACCAACCAGCTCTCCTATAATTGGTGCAGTTATTTGACTTTGCCCCATTCGCTCCATGGAATTACTTTTAAAATATTTTAAATTACAAGCAGTTTTGTTAATGTTCAGCCTTTGAGAAGAAATCATTCCCTGGCCACAGTGGAGACAGCATTGAATATAAAACAGTAGACTACCAGGTAACACAGTGAAAGCTGATCAGCTAATCTATAATTACTTACATTTCTTAATATTGCTCTTGCTATTCGGTTTTTCATCATTTTCAGCTCCTGACTGTGGATATTATTGTGATTAAATGTGAAAAGATGCACTGTGTCTCAGCCCCGGTATATTGGCTCTTTCTCTGTCCAGTGCTGTATCCACTCAGATACTGACAGTGTCTCTCCCTCCCTCAACTTTCCAGCCCTGACGGTGTAGAAAGCGCTGCTCAAAGTTACACATTCTGACTGTTTGCAGTTGATTAGTGAGAGATTATTAACGTATCCTTCTGCAGCGCTGCCTCGGTTAATAACAGCAGATCTAAGCCACATTTCAGATACAGAAACAGATGCATCAATTATTCACTCTTTCCCAGAGTGAGTGAGGCCGGGACAAGCAGCAACATTCCGGCTCCACACTCTGCAATTACCCAGCACCAGTGGAAAGCAGTGAATACAGATTCAATCAGTGGGTTAATGTCCATTACAGGGATGCAAGATTCCACAGCCCAGGACAAACATCCCCATACACCGAGAACAAGCTCAGGAAAACCCGGGGGAGTTAATATCCCAATCACTGAGCATTCCAGCAACATTGAACAAGTTCCTGAACTGAGCGAACCTTTCCAAGTACAGAAGTGAGGACGAGGTCAAAAAGGTCTGAACAGTTGAGGTGACTGAGCGGTTTCAGCTTCTCTGATCAGGTTGCAGCTTTCACTGGAGGCATGTATTCAAATCCCACTTCTGACAACTTGATTTTCAGTTACATTGCAGAGCTTCCTTGAAGGTTTGAGGTAGAGTAAATACTGAGGAACTGTTTCTAACTGCTGAAAGGTCAATAACCGAAGGTTATAGATTTAAGGTGACTCACAAAACCAGAAGGAACTTGAGGAAAAATCGATTTCTGCAACATGTGGTTAGGATTTCAGTTATGTGGATAGGTTGGAGAAGCTGGGGTTGTTCTCTTTAGAGAGGAGATTTGATAGAGGTGTTCACAATCATGAGGGGTCGTGACAGACCCGATAGAAATTGTTGGTAGAAGGATTGAGACTCAGGTAAAAGCTGTGGCTCAGTTGATCACACTCACCTCGAAATCACAAGCTTCTGGGTTCAGATTTCACAGCTGACACTCCAGTGCAGCACTGAGGGTGTTGAAGGTGTTGCCTTTCAGGTGTGATGTTAAACCAAGACCTGGTCTGCATGTTTGGGTGAATGTAAAAGATCCCATGCTGCAATGTCAAACAAGTGAAGAGCAATTCTCCCTGGTGTTGTGATCAATATTTGCCCCTCAATCAGATCAGTTGGTCATTATCACATTGCTGTTTGTGGGTATTAGCTGCTGCATTTCTGACATTATAACAGTGATTACACTTCAAAAGTATTTCATTGTCTACAAAGTGCTTTGATATGTCCAGTGGTCTTGAAAGGTGCTATATAAATGCAAGTCTTTTCTTTCTTTATCACAACACATTGCTGTGTAAACAATGGTTCTTCATGTCACCTCTGGTTCTTCTGCCAATCACCTGATATCTGTGTCCTCTGCTTACTGACCCTTTTACCACTGGAAACAGTTTCTCCTGATTTAAACTATTGAAGAACTTCATGACTTTGAACAAATGTGTCAAATATTTTCTGAATTTTCTCTGCTGCAAGGAGAACAACACCAGCTTCTCCAATCTCTCCACATAACTGAAATCCCTCACACTGCTACCATTGTGGTAAATCTCTTTTTTATTCTTTCATGGGATGTGGGCACTGCTGACACAATGTGATTCCTGTCAATGGAGCGGCCCGCTGACATCATCGGACTGTGCCAAGCTGTGCATAGGCACAGCTACATCTTGCCAGGATTAAGTGGCACATGTGGAGGATGATGTCATTGCGCAGCGCCAACATCATCGCATATCCGCGCTTGGTCCATCTTCGCACATGTGCGCTGAAGCGTCATCAGGTATCCAGCCCCTCACTCAGCTGGAGGAAGCGGCTGAATAGGAGACTTTGAGGCTGGAGCTCTCCCCCGTCGGCAACTCGCTCCAGGCCTCGATGCTTCCTCCCCTCAGCCGCTCGCTGTACACCTCGATGCTCCCCTGGACAATTGTTCCCCACTCGCGTCATCCAGCTCTATGGCCGCTTGCTCTCTGCCCCCCAACCCCCGCTCCAGCCGCCAGCTCTAGGCCATGCCACTTCCCTCCTCTAGGCCACTCACTACTCACTCCTACGTCACACTTTGCAGCCCACCTTGGTTCTTCGGGCGGTGCGTGGAGACTGGACAAACGTGGGAGCAAGTGGCCGAGAGAAGGGAAGCAGCGCAGCCTAGAGCTAGTGGCTGGAGGGGAGGGGGTGTGGGGAGTGAGCGAACCACTGGAGAATGGGGTGACATGATCGGGAGACAATCGGCCAGGGAAGTAGCGGGGGGAGCAGCGAGGTCTGGAGCGAGCGACTATGGAGGGTGGAAGCGGCCGGTGCAAAGCAGGGGGAGAAAGCGTGTTGTGCCACCTAGTGGTTGCGTTGTCAGCAAACGCAGCCTTTATTGTCCATCCTTAATTGCCCTTGAGAAGGTGGTGGTGAGCTGCCTTTTTGGAGCTGCTGCAGTCCATGTGTTGTACGTAAACCCACAGTGCTGTTAGGAAGGGAGTTCCAAGATTTTGATCCAGTGACAGTGAAGGAATGGTGATATAGTTCCCAGTCAGGACAATGTGTAACTTGGAGGGGAGCTTGCAGATGGTGGTGTTCCCATTCATCCAATGTCCTTCTAGGTGGTCGAGGTTGGGGTTTTGGATGGTGCTGTCGAAGGAGGCTTGGTGAGTTGCTGCAGTGCATCTTGTAGATGGTACACACTGCTGCCACTGTTCACTGGTGGTGCACGAAGTGAATATTTAAAGTAGTGGATGGAGTGCTGATCAAGTGATCTGCTTTGTCCTGGATGGTGTTGAGTTTCTTTGGTGTTGTTGGAGCTCCACTCATCCAGGCAAGTGGGGAGTATTACATCACACTCCTGACTTGTGCCTTGTAGATGGTGGACAGGAGGTGAGTTACTTGCAGCAGAATTCCCAGCTTCTGACCTGCTCTTGTAGCTACGGTATTTATATGACTGATCCAATTCAGTTTCTGCTCATTGGTAACCCTTCCGGATGTTGATTGTGAAGGATTCAGCAATGGTAATGTCATTGACTGTCAAGGGGAGATGGTTAGATTCACTCTTGTTGGAAATGGTCATTGCCTGGCATTTTTGTGGCGTGCATGTTACTTGCCACTTATCAGTCCAAGCCCAATCTTGCCCAGGTCTCTCTACATGTGGACACGGACTGCTTCAGTATCTGAGGAGTTACTAATGCAACTGAACATTTTGCAATCATCAGTGAAAATTTCCACTTCTGACCTTATGATGGAAGGAAGTTTATTGATTCTAGACAGATACATGAATGGGCAGGAAGAAAAGAGATACAGACCCTTAGAAAATAGGCGACATGTTTAGATAGAGGATCTGGATCGGCGCAGGCTTGGAGGGCCGAAGGGCCTGTTCCTGTGCTGTAATTTTCTTTGTTCTTTGTTTGTTCTTTGATGAAGCAACTGAAGACGGTTGGGGCCGAGGCCACTACCCTGAGGAACTCCTGAGCAATGTCTGGTACTGAGATGATTGGCCACCAAAAACCAGCACCATATTCCTTTGCGCAAGGTATGACTCCAACCAGTGGAGATTTTTCTCCTTGATTGCCATTGACTTCAATTTTGCAAGGGCTCCTTGATGCCCTTGGCAAGAGCAGTCACTGTCACCTCACCTCACCTCCTGAATTCAGCTCTTCTGTCCATATTTGGGCCAAGGCCATAATGAGGTCAGGAACTAAGTAGCCCTGGCGGAACCCAAAATGAGCATTGGTGAGTAGGTTATGGCTGTGTAACTGCTGCTTGATAGCACTGTCAATGACACCTTCCATCACTTTACTGATGATCAAGAGGAGGCAGATCGGGCAGGAATTGACCGGGTTGGATTTGTCCTGCCTTTTGTATACAGAACATACCTGGGCAATTTTCCACATTGCTGGGTAGATGCCAGTGTTGTAGCTTGGCGGGCGGTGTGGCTAGTTCTGGAGCACAAGTCTTCAGCACTGCAGCCAGGATGTTGTCAGTATCCAGAGCCTTCAGCCATTTCTTGATATCATGTGGAGTGAAGTGGATTTAGCTGAAGATTGGCACCTGTGATGCTGGGGACCTCAGGAGGAGGCCGAGATTGATCATCTACTTGGCACTTCTGGCTGAAGATGGTTGCAAATGATTCAACCTTGTATTTTGCACTGATATACTGGTCTCCCTTATCATTAAGGATGGGGATATTTGTGGAGCCTCGTACTCCTGTTAATTGTTTAATTATCCACCACCATTCAGGACTGGATGTGGCAGGACTGCAGAGCTTTGATCTGATCTGTTGGTTGTGAGATCACTCAGCTCTGTCTATTGCATGCTGCTTCCGCTATATGACATGCAAGTAATCCTGTGTTGTCGCTTCACTCATTTTTAGGTCTGCTTGGTGCTGTTCCTGACATGCCCTCCTGCACACTTCATTGAACCACTATTGCTCCCTTGGCTTGATGGTAATGGTAGAGTGAGGGATATGCCAGGCCATGAGGTAACATATTGTGTTTAAATACAATTCTGCTGCTGCTGATGACCCACAGTGCCTCATGGATGTCCAGTTTTGAGCTGCCAGATCTGTTCATTTCTTCCCTCAGATATAATTGAAAAAAAAATTCTGAAGAAATGCATGAACTAAATAAAAAGGAGAGAGAAATAAATACTGACAAAATGGATGGCAGAATTTGGAAGGGAAAAAGATTTCAGTTTTATTATTGATGAGTGAGAGGAATATATCACACTTTGGGGCTTCTGGAAGTGGATTTACTGATAATCTGGGGAATTGATAGGAAACTGCTTCATAGTTGGTGGAACAAATTCCCGCCCTTGGGGTGGAGCCAACAGCTGCATCCGTCCAATAACAGAAAGAGTAGAAGTACTGTATCAGGCCTTGTTAACTCAGTTGGTAGAGCATGGGACTTTTAATCTCAGGGTCTTGGATTTGAGACCCTTGTTGTGTGGTTGTTCTTCCCTTTTTCAGTCTTCATCAGCAGAGAGTTCAAGGAGTGTTTAAAATTAAATTCAACAACATCACCAGATTTCAACTACTCCCATCCCGCCCCCTCCCAGTGTAGTTGACAGGACTCTCAACCTCTGCCTTCCCCCTTCCCCTCCCTCCCAGATCTGCGACAGAGTTCCCCTTGTCCTCACTTTCCACCCCACCTGCCTCCACATCTAAAGGATCATCCTCCACCATTTCCGCCACCTCCAGCGTGATGCCACCACCAAACGCATCCTCCCCTCCCCTGTCAGCATTCCGAAGGGATTGTTCCCTCCGCGACACCCTGGTCCACTCCTTCATTACCCCCAATACCTCGTCCCCTTCCCAAGGCACCTTCCCATGCAATCGCAGGAGATATAATACCTGCCCTTTTCCCTCCTCTCTGCTCATTATCTAAAGCCCCAAACACTCCTTTCAGGTGAAGCAGCGATTTACTTGTACTTCTTTCAATTATGTATACTGTATTCACTGCTCACAATGCGGTCTCCTCTAAACTGGGGAGACCAAAACGCAGATTAGATGGAACACCTCTGCTCAGGCCGAAAGCATGATCCTGAGCTTCGGGTTGCTTGCCATTTCAACACTCTCCCCTGCTCTCACGTCAACATTTCTGTCTTTGGCCTGTTCCAGTGTTCCAGTGAAAATCAACCCAAGCTCGAGGAGCAGCACCTGACCTTTTGATTCGGCACTATACAGCCTTGTGAATTGAACATTGTGTTCAATAACATCAGAGCATGACTGGTGTCAGGCAAACACAAGCATTAACATACTCTTTGCCTTTGTCCCCGGACAGATTTGTTATTTAATCTCTCCTTCCCTCTGCACTATCAAACACCTTCCCCTTTGTTCTCTCCCACATGCCCCTCCCCGTCACTTGTTTAAAACCTAATTCTTTTCTAACCTGTGTCAGTTCTGATGAAAGGTCACAGACCAGAAACGTTAACTCTGTTTCTCTCACCACAGATGCTGCCAGAGCTATTGAGTATTTCCAGCACTTTTTGTTTTTATTTCAGATTTCCAGCATCTGCAGTATTTTGCTTTTATTGTGTCAGAAAGTCTTTCCTTGATTCAGGACTCTTACCTCTCTCCAGAATCTCTCTGCTAAAGATTGAACTTTATCTCATTTCACTCACAGCTCAGGGTCAGTGTGGCACAGTGGGACTTCTGGCTGTGTCCCACTTCACAATCCCTCAGTGTTGAGAAAACAATGGGGAATATTACTCACATGTTGTGTTCTGTAACTTTTTACAAACACTTTAATGTATATATTGTCTTCCAAAGCAGTGACAGAATGGTGGCTTTAGTGTGTTGTTGAAATAGCTTTGTTGAGTTCGTGCTGTACTAACACTTAAACAGTTCTTGGTTCAAAACCAGGTTTTGGCACTTTCAACCTCTCCTGTGTCTTTTTCTTTGGCTCCAATTGTCAAGCTGCATGATTTACTCTGAAATTAGCACCAGAGAACCAAGGCACCAGCGAGCATGAGGAGCTGAAATTAGCACAGATCAAATCCACTTAATATTTCTGACTGAAGATGGTTGCAAATGCTTCAGCTTCATCTTTTGCACTGACGTGCTCAGCACCACCATCATTGAGGATGTGAATGTTTTTGGAGCCTCCTCATCTTGTTAGTTATTTAATTATCCACCACCATTCACGACTGGATGTGGCAGGACTGTGGAGCTGTGATCTGATCCTGAGGGAGATATCCGTGTGTGGAGTGGCGGGATGTATGGAGAGTGATCCTGAAGAGGGTGTCCGAGCCTGGAGTGGAAGCTTTCCTTGGAGGTACAGGAGTAGGTCATTCAGCCCCAGTGTTTCATAAAGGTTTAGCATAACTTATTTGCTTTTACTCTATGCCTCTATTAATAAAGCCAAGTGTCCTGTTGGCTCTTAGCAACCTTTTCAAACCTTGATCACAAAAGATTGGTGTACATTGTCTCATTCTTCCTCCCAAACTGTATCACTTCACAAGTCTCTGTGTAAAATTTTATCTGTTGTGTGAAAGCCCATTTTACCAGTGTGTTTAAGTTCCTCTGAAGTGTGCTACTGTTTACTGCCATAGGATGAAATTCACGAGCATTCTTTGATGCTATCTCCGTGGAAAGAGCAATCTTGCACACTAGCTCAAATTGGGATTTTGTGTGTTTAGTATCTTTCCTCATCCACCAATATAAGCACAAATCTGTCTCATAATGTACGGTCTAAGAATGTGCCAATGTTGCAATGTGGTGATAAATTCTTCAGTGTCACAATGTACTCACCAACTGTTTCACTACTTTTCTGATTTCTGGATCCAAGTTTGTAGCTTTCCGCGATCTCTAGTGGCTTAGGGTTGAGCCTCACTTCAACGAAGAAACGGAAAATTATGATTTAAAGATTACACTGTCAATCATTCACATCTCTGTCTTCTCCTGAACTTTGAGTTCAAATTTGTTTGTGAAGTTGATTCACATGTTAAGACAGCACAGTCTTTGTCTTTGTGAAGGAAGTGATTTGGGAATGGCTGGTTGAAACTGTCCCTTCTTGCACAGAAATTCAGTGCAAATACTTGATCACTCACAATTTCCTTAAGAGAAATTTGTTCACAATCGCATTCGACACAGAAACGGCCTCAGCATTAATCTCACTGAAGCAGAATGTGACCGTGTTGTTTGTTTCAGAATGTTGTTGCCGTTATTTGTCGCTTTTAACCAAGACTGGGAGACAGGGCAAGGTTGATCCGAGGTTGGAATATATTATCATTCAGGAGCAAGAAAAATCAAAAGGAACAAAATAAGAAAACCCAGTCTCCGGATTTGAGAATCTGCAGATCCGCTTTGGGAAAGTGAATCAAAGCAGAATGAAGGGTGAACTGTCCAGAAGAGATGAAGACACAGCTCAGTCAACACGTTCCCCTGGTTTATGATGCTGGAACATTCCTCACAAAATAATGATTCAACCCAATGACAAACATTCTTCCAGCTGATAATTTATGCTACTGATTTAAGGACTGTCTCATGTGGTTACCGAGTGACGACGAGAAGATATTAAACTTTGTTCTATTCAATCTAGCTGTGATAAAGTTTGAATTTTTCTCCCTTTTTTAAACAGTATTTGAAGGGTCTCGGTAACAATGTTCAGTGTTGATGAGAGTGGGGTCTGGGTGAGAAGCTGCTGAGCGTGACAGGGTCAGGACTGGATGCAGGAAGTTCTCTGACAGTCTCCCTCTATCTCTCTAATGGGTTTGAGTTGATTTACGACTGGTAGCTTTTATTTTACTTTTCTTATTTAGAGATATAGCCCCTTCGGCCCACCGAGTCTGTGCCAGCCAGCAACCACCCATTTATACTAATCCTACATTAATCCCATCTTCTCTACCACATCCCCACCATTCTCCTACCACGTACCTACACTAGGGACAATTTACAATGGCCAATTTACCTATCAACCTGCAAGTCTTTTGGAGGTGGGAGGAAACCAGAGCACCCGGCGGAAACCCACACAGACATAGGGAGAACTTGCAAACTCCACACAGGCAGTACCCAGAACTGAATCCTGGTCGCTGGAGCTGTGAGGCTGCGGTGCTAACCATTGCGCCACTGTGCTGCTGTTGGTGTTTTGATAAATGAAGGAAGTTCCCTCCACCCATTTCTTTTGGACAGACAGTGTGGTATAAGGATGTGAAGGGTTAATGCTGAAGATAGTGGGATCAACCCCTCCCACTGTCAGAGTGATGATGGAACAGTCACATGAGATGAAGTTTGGGAGAAGAGAGAGCAGCACCAAGGATGCTAGCTTAGCAGGCTTGATGAGTGTGTATAGAGTATTGTGCAAATTAGAAAAGAGTTCTTAGTTCTTTCAGCAGGAACTGTGTCCAGAAAATATCGAGAAACTCACAATTTTATTATTCAGGAGTCGGAACACAGATATTAATTCCAAGTGACAGTTCTGGGACCAATTAACAAAAAAAGTAGAGAATAATATTGCTCACTGATTGAAATCCCCCAGTGAGGAGACAGTTAAACAGGTGATCTTTTGGGGCATCCTTCGATCCAAGGTTTCAGCAACATTTAATCTCCCTTTTTGGTGAAATTCTCTGTTATTTGCAACTTTTTTTTATCAGCTTTGATGGGCGAGTGAAAAAACTGAAAAGATTGAACAGTTCCATCCTTTCTTTTCTTCCTTCTTCTCTTCTTTCCATCAGTTTCTCTTTTCTGTCCCAGATCAATATAATGATGAGAATCCCAATTTAATCTGCTGTTTCTGGTGTTTTATCCATTCCAATCAAAATTTCAACATTCCAATCAAATCTATTTGTTATTCCACAGTGTCTCTCCATGTGTTTTATTCTGTTGTATTCTCTCACAGTCTGTTTGATGATCAATGTTACATCTCACTCTCTGTTCTGGTGAAGATCAGATGCAGTGATATCTGTTTACACCACCCGACATGTTGGCCTGATGCTGTGCCTCGCTGATCATGTGGGGTTAAAGCAATTCTTCCAGTCAGTTAGTTCAGTTTTCATTTCATGAGAAATTCGGTCATCATGACTTCATCAGTGACCTAATGGTTCAGGTGTCTGAGTGATGTTAATCATGATGTGATGAAATGATTGTATGTTCCAGTCTTTCCGTGGTGGGTTTTCACACTGAGTAGAAACGTGTTGGACATGGTCTGGAAATGTTGCCCACTGCTCCATTCCCAACTTCATTTCCTTACAGAAGATATATTTCCATCATTCCACAGCTGGCTGCACTGCCAGAAGCTGTGCTGAAGGTGACAGCTATGTCCCTGCAGCTGACAAGGTGGCCGAGAGGTTAAGGCGATGGACTGCTAATCCATTGTGCTTTGCACACGTGTGTTCGAATCCCATCCTTGTCGCGAGTTTATGAGCTGTTTCGTGTATTATTTATGTTGGGTGAGCTCATGTGTGAAATCAGCCTCGAAACCTGTTCTTGTCAATGTCCAGACAGTGATTCCAGAATTTGTTACACTTTATTAAAATTGAGACAGACAATTGGAATTCTTCACCCAAACTGCAGTGGAATGAAGATCAAATAGGGATCACGAAACGGAGCAGGATTATTCCTCCCCTCCTTCCTTCCATCATTACTTTCCCTGGATTTGCACCAAGTGAAAGACAAATGGGAAAAGCAAATGGCGAGGGAGCAGATGCAGAAAATTATCCTTTGGCAAAAAATTTATTTTCAAATCTTCTTGATAGATTAAGTGAGTGAGCAATGCTTTGGCAGATGGAGTTTAAAATGAGGGGTCATCGACTACCGACGATAGATCAGAGTGTTTTTTTGGAAGAGGTGAGATGTTAGAAACGGTTGAGGAGCAGAGACCCGAATACTGAATTAATAAAAGCTCGTGGACTGGTAGAAAATAATGTGAAAAGTGAACAGAATATGAAGATTGGAACTCATGTTGCAGTGATATAAAGCTCTGTGCTCCTGAAGTAAATGTCCAAGCCCAGATTGTGGGGAATCTGTGGAGAGTGATTTGGTTTTTATTCATTCTTGGGTGTGAGTATCGCTGATAAGGCGAGCATTTATTACCCATTCCTATTGCCGTTGAGAAGGTGGTGGAGAGCTGCCTTCTTGAACTGATGCAGTCCATATGGTGCAGGAACACCCACACTGCCGTTGGGGAGGGAGTTCCAGGATTGTGACCCAACAACAGTGAATAAATGGCGATATCGTTCCAAGTCAGGATGGTGAGTGACTTGGAGGGGAACCTGCAGGTAGTGAGTTCCCATGCATCTGCTGCCCTTGTCCTTCGAGGTGGTAGTGGTCACGAGTTTGGAAGGTGCTGTTGAAGGATACTTGGCGAGTTGCTGCAGTGCATATGGAGATGGTACACACTGCAGCCACTGTTTACTGGTTGTGGAGGGATTGAATGTTTAAGGTGGCGGGTTAGGTGCCGATCAAGTGCGCTGCTTTGTCCTGGATGATGTTGAGCTTCTTGAGTGTTGTTGAGTGGGATGTATTCCATCACACTCCTGACTTGTGCCTTGTAGATGGTGGACAGGATTTGGGGTGTCAGGAGGTGAGATACTTGCTGCAGAATTCGTAATCTCTGACCTGCGCTTATAGCCACAGCATAGATGTGACTGGTCCAGTTACGTTTCTGGTCAAGATATTGATGGTGGGGGATTTAACGATGATAATGCTTCTGAATATCAAAAGGTCGATTTTTTTTCTCTCTCATTGGAGATGTTCACTGCTTGGCACTTGTGTGGCCAGAAGGTTGCTTGCCACTTATCAGCTCAAGCCTGAATGTTGTTCAGGTCTTGCTGCTTGCAGGCACAGACTGCTTCAGTATCTGAAGAGTTGTGAGTCATCATCTAACATTCCCACTTCTGACTTATGTTGAAGAGAAAGTCGTCAATGAAACAGCTGGGTTTGGGTCTAGGACACTACCCTGAGAAACCCCTGAGGCAATGTCCTGGGCTGAGATGATTGGCCTCCACGAACCACAACCATCTTGTTTTGTGCGAGGTACGACTCCAGCAAGTGGAGAGTTTTCCCCCGGATTCCCAGTGACTTCAATTTTGCTAGGGATCCTTGATGCCACACTCACTCAAGGGTGGTTCAAGAAGGCAGCCCACCCCACCACCTTCTCAAGGGCAATTAAGGATGGGCAGTAAATGCTGGCCTGACCAGCAATGCCCACATCGCATGAATGAATGAATAAAAAAGTGAAGTATCCCTTGTGTCATTGTTTTGGTAGAAAATATAACCCTGGTGGAATTGCCCCTCCCAATCACACCTCACTTCATAGAACATAGAAAATGGAGAAAATTTATGGCACAGAATGAGACCATTTAGCAATCGTGTCTGTGCCAGCTGAAAAAGAGCGATCCAGCCCAATCCCACTTTCCAGGTCTTGGGAATGGGATCTGAACAGATCTCAGAGCTCACATTATGTGAATGTTCTGTTGAAGTATTGGTGAGCTGATATACCAGGGGAGATTCACACTGTTAGACACAGTGTGAAATACATTCAAGTATTTATAAAACATTGTAACATGTGAGTAATATTCCCCATTGCTTTCTCAGCACTGATGGATTGTGAAGTGGGAGACAGCCAGAAGTCCCAGTGATCCACACTGACCCTGAGCTGAGAATGAAATGAGATAAAGTTCAATCTTCAGCAGCGAGTTGCTGCAGAGAAGTAAGAGTCCTGAATCAAGGAGAGACTTTCTCATACTGCTGTTGAATCTCATTTCAAACACTCCTTGAACTCTCTGCCGAGGAATTCAGAGCTGGAGAATGCCTGTAAAATCAGCCTAAAAAGGAAATAAAAAACACCCACCGTGGGGCTCAAACTCAAAAACTTGAGATTCAGAGTTTCATGCTTTCATCGACTGAGCTCACTAGGCCTGAGACAGTGTCCCCGGCCTATCTGTTATTGGACAGTGCAGCTGTTGGCTCCATCCCAGGTGCTGAATTTGTTCTGTAAACCATGAACCAGCTTCCTCTCAAATCCCAGGTTTATCAATAAATCCTCTTACAAAATCCCCAAAGTGTGATATATTCCTCTCACTCATCCAGAATAAAAGTTACATCTTTTGCTCTTTTTACCTTCCAAGCATTGACTTCTATTTTGCTCAGCATTTATTTCTCTCTCGTTTTTATGTTGTGCATTTCCTAATAAACATTTCATTTCAATTATTTATGAGGGATGAAATGAACAGAAGAGATTTTCTGCAATGGTACCAGGGGTGTGGGACAGAGCGAGTGGTTTGGATCTGGAATACACTGCCTGAGAGTGTGCTGGAGGCAGATTCAATCGTGGCTTTCAAAAGGGAATTGGATAAACACCTGAATAGAGAAAATTTGCAGGGTTACAATGAAAGGGCAGAGGAGTGGAATTAGCTGATTTGCTCTTGCAAAGAGCTGTCATGGACATGATGGACTGAATGGTCTCCTTCTGTACTGTAACCATTTGATTCCTTGATTCTAACTCTGTCAAAGTTGTTCTGAACTTGCTCTGCTCCAAGGAGAACAACCCCAGCTTTTCCAGTGTCTGCACATAACTGATGTTATGAGGAACCATGGGGAACCCACTGTAAACCTTCCTCCAGACAGAAATACAACTGTTCACCACCACACTGTGACCCAGCTGTTCACAATATATATCAATGATTCGGATGTGGGGACCAAATGTACTATTTCCAAGTTCGCAGATGACACAAAACTAGGTGGGAATGTGTGTTGTGAGGAAGATGCAAAGCGGCTTCAAGGGGATTTGGACAGACTTAGTGAGTGGACAAGAAAGTGGCACATGGAATATAATGTGCAAAGATGTGAGGTTGTCCACTTTGGCAGGAGAAACAGATGTGCAGATCATTTCTTAAATGGTAAGAGATTAGAAAGTGTAGATGGACAAAGGGGCCTGGGTGTCCTTGTCAGTAAGTGACTGAAAGCTAACATGCAGGTGCAGCAAGCAATTAGGAAGGCGAATGACATGTTAGACTCTCTCACAAGAGGATTTGAGTACAGGAGTAGTGAAGTATTGCTTCAATTGTATATAACCTTGGTTGGACTGCACTTTGGAATACTGTGCGCAGTTTTGGTCCCCTTACCTTAGGAAGGATATCATTGCCATAGAGGGAGTACAACGAAGGTTCACCAGACTTGTTCCCGGGGTGGCGGGACTGTCCTATGAAGAGATTTTGGGGAAACTGGGACTGTATTCTCTAGAGTTTCGAAGAATGAGAGGTGATCTCATTGAAACTTACCATATATTTAAAGGGATAGACAGGTAGATGAAGCTATTTCCTCCGGTTGAGGAATCTAGAACCAGGGGACACAATTTCAACATAAGGGGAAAGCCACTTAGGACAGAGACGAGGAGAAATTTCTTTACTCAGAGGGTTGTGAATCTTTGGAATTCTCTACCCCAGAGGGCTGTGGAAGCTCAGTCATTGAGTATGTTTAAAGCAGTGATTGACAGATTTCTAAATGCAAATGACATAGGGGATATGGACATAGTGTGGGAAAAAGGCATTGAAGTGGATGATCAGTCATCATCATATTGAATGGCGGGGTTGTCTCGACGGGCTGAATGGCCTACTCCTGCTCCTATGTTCCTATCAGTCTGCTAATTTCATATCCATGCTGTCATTGTCCCTTTTATTACATGGGCTTCAGTTTTACTGGCAGTCTAGTATGTGACATCATCAAGAAGGTTTTCAATAAGTTAAATAAGGAGAAATTGTTTCCAGTGGCAAAAGGGTCAGTAACCAGAGGATGTATTTATCAGGTGATTGAGAAAAGAACCAGAGGCGAAATGAGGTCGGGATTTATACGGTGATGTGTTGTGATTTGGAATGCACTGTCTGATCAGGACTTGAAAGCAGATTCAGCAGTAACTTTGAAAAGCAATAGGGATAAATACTGGAAGGAAAATGTACAGATTACAGGAAAAAGCTGAGCATCAGAACTAATTGGATAACACAACCAAAGAGACAGCATTGACACAATGGACCAAATGGTCTCCTTCTTTGTGTATTATTCTATGGTTTTATGAACATAATGTTGGTCCAATTGCTGAGTTGGAAGTGAAGTGAACCCAGATTCCGGGTATTCTAAACACCAGACCCAAACCAACTGAAACAAAAACAAGAAATGCTGGATTCACTCAGCAGGTCTGGCAGCATCTGTGGAAAGAGAAGCAGAGTTAACGTTTCGGGTCAGTGACCCTTCTTCGGAACTGACTGAACAAGCCTGTTGTTTAATCTCTGTTTTTCACACCAGCTTCTCCTCGCTCTTTCTGTGTTTCCTGCCTGGTCTGTTCCTCTGACCTTCATTCCTGACACTCTATTGAGAATGGCCAACTCACTGCGCCTCTCACTCCCACCTTCACTCCACCCCTTCACCCACTTCCAAACCTCTCTGTTGAACAGTACCTCACTTCTGCTCCTCTGCTCCATTAATATAACAGGAAAACATATTCAAACAGACATTTCCACACAGTGAACGTTTCATTGAGACAAGGTAAAGAGCAGATTCATTCACTTTCAACACAGAGAGAGCAGCTCTCCCTGTTCAGTCTAAGGAGCAGCTGTAGTTTCACTCCCGTTAGTCTTAGAGACATGGGCCAGAATTTTAAGGGACCGTTGGAGATGGGAATGGAGGCTGGGGAGGGGGAGGGGGTGTGTATAAAATAGGGATGGAAGACGTCGGACCGGATATTTCTGTCGGCGGCTGACATGGAGGGCAGACTTCGCACATCAACACGGCAAGAAGGCATTTCAAGTATTCATGAGTCCAATTGTCAGCAATTTTATTCACTGGGTCCAATTGAATTAATAGCACACGGGAACCCTGGGGTTTCAGAGCCTCGCCTGGTTAAAGGAGGTGACTGGGAGGTGGGAGCTGAGTGTTGGCTTCACTGGGAAGCTGTCGGGTGAGGCAGCGTAACTTGGCAGCAAGGGTGGAGGGGGAAAGGGCATCGGGAAACACTGTCAGGAGTGGGGGCCAATGTGCCAGCTCTGCAGGGTGAGCCACACCAGGGTGTTATTGGGGCAGTGCCACCTCATTGAGGGAGACAAATGAGGTAAATGTGGCTGGGTGTTGTTTACTGTGAAGGCCTTGCACTCAGGGAGGGGCAACCTGTCATGGGCCTCATTCACCCTGGATTCCAGGCTCCCATTGAAGAGGAGGAGGAGTAGAGAGGGAGGGAGGGAGGCGCAGGCACCAGCAGGGACACCACAGCAGCTTGGGGGCCCACAGGAGGGCCAGCCTCGAACAGGAGGCTGGAGAAGGAGGCAGAGGAACACGTCAGCCGAGGTTCAACTACCTGCAGATGTCCGAGTGACAGTGTCTCCCCAGACTGCGCCTGTCCACGGAGGTTGTCACTGATCTCTCTGCCATGATGCAGCTGTGCCCCATGGAACTTGGTGGGCACCTGATGCCAGTGTCACTGAAGGTCACCGTGCCACTGAACTTCTCCACCAGCAGATCATTGCGGGGATCCACTGGCGATATGTGTGGAATCTCACAGTCTGTGGTGAATCAGTGCATCAAGGAGGTCACCAATGTCCTGTTCAGGAGGGCCGGTGACTATGTGCACATTGATCCAAACAGTCAAGCTGAGAGAGCTATAGGATTCGGGGCCATCGCTGGATTCCCCCAGGTGTAGGGTGTCATCAACTGTACCCATGTGACCATCAAGGCTCCTGCAGACCAGCCAGCAGCCTTCAACAGGAAGGGCTTCCACTTGCTCAGTGTGTAACTGGTCTGTGACCATCACAAATGGATCCTACAGGTGTGTGCACAAATCCCGGGAAGCAGCCACAACGCCTGCATACCAAGGCACTCCCAGGTGCCAGAACCTTTACGTGGCCCCATGCGCTTTCTGAGATGGATCCTTGGAGACAAGGGCAACCCAGTGAGAACATGAGTACTGACGCCTGTGAGGAACCCACACAACGATTCAGAGGAGAGGTACAACACCTGCTGCGGGTCAACCCGAGCGACCATCAAAGAGGCCATTGGTCTCCTGAAGATGAGATTCAGGCACTTCGATTGTTCCTGTGGAGCCCTTCAGTATGTCCCAGCGAGAGTCTCCCGTATCATGGTGGCTTGCTGTGCTCTGCACAATCTGGCATGACAGAGGGGTGAGGTGTTGACTCGTGTGGATATCATGGAATGTGATGTCTCCTCTGATGATGAGGATGTGGAGGAGGATGCTGCCCAAGCAGTGCCAGATGAAGGACCTCAGGCAAAGCAGGAAAGCCTCCATGAGATACACACAAGGGAGACACGAGACACCCTTATACATTCACGTTTCCTTTGAGCCTTACCACCTTCTGGAACCACAGCAATAAAGTCTTAGCTTTAAACAGCTCTGTTGTCACCTCCTTCCTTCTACACTACAGCGCCCAGGTACACATCGCACAGTGACAAGGCCGAAGCTTTGTGAACTCAGGGCTTGGTCCCTCACTTCCAGCCCCTTGGGAGGAAGGGTTGAAATGAAGTCCCAAAGGGCATCAACAATAGGAAGGAGACATAGTGAGAGAACATCATTTCTTTATTCTGTGTGACACCAAACACAACCCTATCCATCTGGAATGTACATTCACCCGTGAACCCCTCAGTGAATCTAGGTGCTCTTCTTAAATCTCTTCCGGGTGTTCCTACCTGCTACTCCCCCTGCTCTGTCAGCTGAGGTGGAGACAGGCTGCTGACCTTGCTGCTCCATGGCTTGGGATGACATTGGCGGCCGTCCTCTGCTGCCTGAGGCCTGGAGGGCCCTGGCACACTGAGGGCCTCCTGCACAGGTACAGGGACCCCCTCTGTCATCGAGGATGATGGAGGTGCTGGCATCACTGGTGTCACTGGCAGAGGGACTTTGGAATTACCGTCCACATCAGGAGCACCCTGAGAGGGGCCCCCAGATGTAGCAGCCAGCTGCTCCTCCCCTTATAAGACACACTTGTACCTCCCTGCTGACCTGAGAGGGACGTGGACCAAGTGGAGAGTTCAGGTGCCTCGTCCCCCCTCTCACCTTGTCACCACTGGATGGAGCTCCTGGACAAAGTGATGGAGTGCAGGTCTGTGCACATCTCCGGCAGCCACTGATTGATCGGCTGGATCTGGTTCTCCATGAGAGTCACCAATCTCTCAATGGAGGAAGCCAGACACACCCCCATCAGAGACAGTGCAGCACCCAAGGCCTGGATGGACTCCTCCATCGTCCGTGCTTGGGTACACATAGCCTCTGGCAACTCTGCCAGATGTTGCCTGACCTCTCACTGCAGCTGCAGCATTTCCCGTGTTGCTGGTGACACAAGAGGCACGTCATCAGCCTAGGGCACAGCATGGGCCTGGCCTCCCACAAACCATCAACTCCCAGTGGCCTCGGCTGTCACAGCCTCCGCCAGCTGCCCGGGCCTGTCTGTGATGTGCTCACCAGTTTGTAAGCCAGAATCTAACCGCGAACGGATACCCACCAACGTGAGAGTTTCTGTGCTGGTGAAGGGCGCAGGGGAATGAGGTGATAGTGCACCCTCTGAGGCTCCCTCCTCCTCCTCAGACATGTCCGGCTGTCCCCCAGTCTCTCCAGCTCTTTGCTTTTGACGTTCATCCGGGCCTTCATGAGAAAACAGGGACATTGAAGGGTTAGGGTCTTCCCATCATGACATTCCAACCACCCCTAACGTGCAGCTCCATTGATGCAGTGGTGAACAGATGAGCAGTGTGGCTCCTTTGCAGCAGATGCTCCCTTGTGCCCCAGGAGATGTTCACTCACTCTCTTGGGTAGGTGTCCCTGTCTCTCCATCAGCTATGGAGCAGCTGCTTTGCTGCCATGCCTGTTCCATGGCCTCCTCCTCCATCGGGATGAGGACATGGAGATAAGGCATCCACCGCCGGTCTTGACACGCTCTTTCCAATTGTGGGATGTCTTCTCCTGCAAGGTGAACTCCTGATGAACAAAGTTCGTCTCCCAGCGGGGACAAGCCCAACATCTCTGATGGTGATAGTCCAGCAGTCCATGATGGGGACACACGTATTCCTCCTGCATGTGGCCCCTCTCGAGGGACTGTGTGAGTTTATACAATGACTGACGTGCACCTCTCACCGAGATGCAGCCAAGCCTCAGGCAGCATGTCCTGCTGCCCTTCCCCAATACACATGACTGGGTGGTCACTCCCTTTCCACCAAACACTCCCTCTCACTCTGCCACATGCAATGTCCAAAGGGTCCAAAGTGTTTTGAGTTTTCGCCTGAGCAGCCTGGATCCGGTCATTGACCCACTTCCTGTACTTGATCCATGTTGTGGGGGTGACAACACGTCTGCTGACCTCACCGACTATCTTCAGCCAGCTTTGCTTGGTCAGGTGGGCAGGTCTCCACCTCCCATCCCTGGGGAAGAGGATCTTCCACCTTTCTCTTGCCACCTGGAGGAGAACCTGCAGGGAGGCATCGCTAAACCGTGGGACCATGGTCACTGCAGGCTCGCATTCAGCTCCTTACTCAGCAGGCAGCAGAGGCAGCAGAACGGGCCCTGGGGCATCAGAGGCAGCAGAATTGGTCCTGGGGCATCAGAGGCAGCAGAACGTGTCCTGGGACAGCAGAGGCAGCAGAACGAGTTCTGGGGCAGCAGTGACAGCAGACCGGGTCCTGGGGCAGCAGAGACAGCAGAACGGATCCTGGTGCAGCAGAGGCAGCAGAACGGGTCCTGGGGCAGCAGAGGCAGCAGAACGGGTCCTGGGGCATCAGAGGGCTCTCAGGAAGACACTCCTTTAAACCAGGCAGCAGTGAATGCAGCGTTGGCAGCCCTTTAAATATGGTGTCAGCACCTGCCGTTGTGTCAGATGTCGGTGCCATCGGTGCCTTGTTCCCTGCCTCAGGTCCTTGTTTACATGGGCCCCACGCCTCCCCTTCATTAATTGGTCGGCTGCTCCGTGATCGGGGTCGGTCGGCCACATTTCACTCGTGTGGTGACGACACCCGCTTCCGGTGCCTCTGCCGAGAGCCGCACCGTTTAAAATTCAGCCCATGGGGCCAAGAGTGGAAAATCTCCCCTCTGATTCTCTCTACTTAAACTGACGGAGACACCAAATTAAAACTGATGAAACCAGGGATTGTATCCTGGTTCTTCAATCTAGTGTTCTCCCAACTGAGCTATTCCAGCCTCACTGTGAACTCATCTTCATTGGAGACAAATATAACTCCAGGTGGAATTTCCCACCCGTTCATTCCTCACTTCAGGGGAATGGGACCCGACCAGATCGCGGAACTCAGATTATGTTAATGTTCTGCTCTTGATATCTTAATATTATCTTGCGTTTGAGCCACTTTTAATCAGGTTCACAAACAAATTCTTCCATCATCCCTTCTCCCACATTCTCTCTCTCTCATTCATTCTTTATTCCTCACAATCCAGAAAGGGTTAGGAATCAGAGCTCACCTCCAAACCCTCTGCACACAGGCCTCTATCTGTCACCCTGTTTGATCCAAGATCCAAGAGACCAGTCATTAAATTGCACTCTTTATAAACACAGAAAGCTGCCTCACAGTGTTGGACACAGAGTTAAATGCACTGAAGTCTTTTGAAAAAAGTTCATCTTATGGGTTGTATAATGATGGAAATATACCTTCTGTAAGTAAATGAAATAGGGAATGGAGCGGTGTGAAACATTTCGAGACCATGTCCAACACGTTTCAACTCAGTGTGAAAACCCACCACGGAAAGAGTGGAACATGCAATCATTTGATCACATCATGATTAACATCACTCAGATGCCTGAATCATTGGGTCACTGCAGCTGGCTGCACAGCCAGGAGCTGTGCTGAAGGTGACTGCCATGATTGTGCATCTGACAAGGTGGCTGCAAGGTTAAGGTGATGGATTGCTAATGTTGTGTTCTTCATGTATGGGTTCGAATCCCATCCTTGTTGTTAGTTTGTGAGCTGGATAGTTCCTTTATTTCTAATGGGGGACTTTTTGCATAAAGTCAGACTGGAAACCTGTTCTTGTCAATTTCCAGACGGTGCTTCCAGAATTGTTTATATATTATTAAAATTGAGACAGACAATTGGGATTCTTCACCCAAATTGGACTGGAATGAAGATCAAATTGGGATCACAAAACGGAGCAAGATTTTCCCTCCCTCCCTTCCTTCCATCTTTATATTCTCTGGATTTACACCAAGTGAAAGACTAATGGGAAAAGCAAACGGCGAGGGAGCAGAAGCAGAATATTATCCTTTGGCAAGAAATTTATTTTCAAATCTTCTTGATAGATTAAGTGAGTGAGCAATGCTTTGACAGATGGAGTTTAAAATGTGGGGTCATGTAATACTGAAGAAAGATAGATCAGAGTGTTTTTTTGTAAGAGGTGAGATGTTGGAAACTGTGGAGGAGCCGAGACCCGAATACAGAATTACTAAAAGCTAGTGGACTGGGAGAAAATAATGTGAAAAGTGAACAGAATATGAAGTTTGGAACTCATGTTGCAGTTATATAAAGTTCTGTGCTCCTGAAGCGAATGTCCAAGCCCAGATTGTGGGGAATCTGTGGAGAGTGATTTGTTTTTTATTCATTCTTGGATGTGAGTATCGCTGATAAGGTGAGCATTTATTACCCATCCCTAAATGCCCTTGAGAATGTAGTGGTGAGCTGCCTTCTTGAACTGCTGCAGTCCATGTGGTGCAGGAACACCCACACCGCAGTTGGGGAGGGAGTTCCAGGATTGTGACCCAACAACAGTGAAGAAATGGCGATATAGTTCCAAGTCAGGATGGTGAGTGACTTGGAGGGGAACCTGCAGATGGCGAGTTCCCATGCATCTGCTGCCCTTGTCCTTCGAGGTGGTAGAGGTCACGGGTTTGAAAGGTGCTGTTGAAGGATACATGGCGAGTTACTGCAGTGCATATAGAGATGGTACACACTGCAGACTCTGTGTACTGGTGGTGGAGAGAGTGAATGTTTAAGGTGGTGGGTTAGGTGGCGATTAAGAGGGCTGCTTTGTCCTGGATGGTATTGAGCTTCTTGAGTGTTGTTGAGTGGGATGTATTCCATCACACTCCTGACTTGTGCCTTGTAGATGGTGGACAGGTTTTGGTGTATCAGGAGGTGAGATACTTAGTTTAGTTTAGAGATACAGCACTGAAACAGGCCCTTCGGCCCACCGAGTCTGTGCCGACCATCAACCACCCATTTATATTAATCCGACACTAATCCCATATTCCGAACATACCCACCTGTCCCTATATTTCCCGACCACCTACCGATACTATAGGACAATTTATAATGGCCAATTTACCTACCAACCTGCAAGTCTTTTGGCTTGTGGGAGGAAACCGGAGCACCCGGAGAAAACCCACACAGACACAGGGAGAACTTGCAAACTCCACACAGACAGTACCCAGAATTGAACCCGGGTTGCTGGAGCTGTGAGGCTGCGGTGCTAACCACTGCGCCACTGTGCCGCCCCCAGAATTCCTAATCTTTCCCACTTGCTGCAGAATTCCTAATCTCTGACCTGCGCTTATAGCTGCAGCATAGATCTGACTGGTCCCGTTTAGTTTCTGGTCAATGATAACCCCCAACATATTGATGGTGGGGGATTCGGCGATGATAATGCTCTTAATATCAAAAGGTAGATTTTTTTCTCTCTCTCATTGGAGATGTTCACTGCTTGGCACTTGTGTGGCCAGAAGGTTGCTTGTCACTTATCAGCTCAAGCCTGAATATTGTTCAGGTCTTGCTGCTTGTAGGCACAGACTGCTTCAACTGAGGAGTTGTGAATCATCACCTAACATTCCCACTTCTGACTTATTTTGAAGGGAAAGTCGTCAATGAAACAGCTGAGGATGTTTGGGTCTACGACACTACCCTGAGAAACTACTGAAGCAATGTCCTGGGCTGAGATGATTGGCCTCCACGAACCACAACCATCTTGTTATGTGTGAGGTACAACTCCAGCAAGTGGAGAGTTTTCCCCCTGATTCCCATTGACTTCAATTTTGCTAGGGATCCTTGATGCCACACTCACTCAAGGGCAATCACTCTCCCCTCTCCTCTGGAATTCCACTCTTTCATCTCTGTTTGGACCAAGCTGCAATGAGATCATAACACCACAAGATCAGAACAACTAGTAGCAGGAGTAGACCATTTGGCCCCTCGAGCTTGCTCCGCCATTCAATAGGATCATGGCTGACCTGATCATGACCTCAACCCCACTTTCCTGCCTGCCCACATAAACCTTGGCTCTCTTGTAGATAAAAATCTTGAAGACATTCAATGACCCAGCCTCCACTGCTCTCTGTGGTAGAGAATTCCAAAGATTAATGACGCTCTGAGAGAAGAAATTCCTTCTTAAATGAAAAACCCCTAAATCTGAAACTGTGTCCCCTAGTTCTAGATTCCACCACGAGGGGAAACTTCCTCTCAGCATCTACCCTGTCAAGTCCCCTCAGAATCTTATATGTCTCAATACGTTCACCTTTCATTTTTCTCAACTCCAATGAGTATCGGTCCAACCTGCTCAACTTTCCTCATACGACAACCCTTTCATCACTGGAATAAATCTAGTGAACCTTCTCTGAACTGCCTCCAATGCAAGTATATCCCTCCTTAAATAAGGAAACCAAAACTGTACACAGTACTCTAGGTGTGGTTTCACCAGCACCCTGTACATTTGTAGCAACACTTCTCTTCTTTTATACTCCATTCCCCTTGCAATAAAGGGTAACATTCCATTTGCCTTCCGAATTATTTGCTGTACCTGCATGGTAACTTTTTGTGATTCATGTACGAAGACACCCAGATCCTTCTACACCGCAGCATTCTGTAATCTCTCACAATTTAAATAATATTTTCCTTTTCTATTCTTCCTACCAAAGTGGATAACCTCACATTTTCCCACATTCTACTCTATCTGCCAAATTATTTCCTGGAGCTGAGAGACCCTGGCAGAACCTAAACTGAGCATCGATGAGCAGATTATTGTTAAGTGTGTGGTGCTTGATAGCACTGTTGGTGACATCTTCCATCACTTTGTTGATGATTGATAGTAGGCTGATGGGGCGGCAATTGGTCAGATTGGATTTGTCCTGCTTTTTTACGGATAGGGCACACCTGGGCAATTTTCCACATTGTTGAGTAGATGCCTGTGTTGTCGCTCTACTGGAACAGCTTGGCTGAGGGCGCAGCTAGTTCTGGAGCACAAGTCTTCAGTACTAGAGCCGGGATGTTTTTAGGGCCCATAGTCTTTGATGTACTGAGTGCCTTCAGCTGTTTCTTGCTATCATGTGGAGTGAAGCGAATTGGCTGAAAACTGGAAGCTGTGATGCTGGGGACCTCAAGAGGCCGAGATGAATCATCCACTGAGCAATTTCTGACTGAAGATGGTTTCAAATGCTTCAGCTTCATCTTTTGCACTGACGTGCTCGGCTCCACCAACATTGAGGATAGGGAAGTTTTTGGAGCCTCCTCATCTGGTTCGTTATTTAATTGTCCTCCACCTTTCATGACTGGATCCCTAGTTTCTCAGGGCAGTGCCCTAGGCCCAACCATCCTCAGCTGTTTCATTGATGGCTTTCTCTTCAACATAAGTCAGAAGTGGGCATGTTCGCTGATGATTCACAACTCCTCAGATACTGAAGCAGTCTGTGCCTGCAAGCAGCAAGACCTGAACAACATTCAGGCTTGAGCTGATAAGTGACAAGCAACATTCTTTGATCTGATCCTGAGGGAGATAACCGTGCGTGGAGCGGCGGGATGGATGGAGGGTGACTCTGAAGAGGGTGTCTGAGCCTGGAGGGAAGAATCTGTGGAGAGTGGTCCTCAAAGGATGTCCGTGTCTGGAGATTTAGGATCTCTGAAGAGGGTCTCCGAGCCCATAGTGCTGGGATGTATGGAGAGTGATCCTGAAGTGGGTGTCCGAACCTGGAATGGCGGGATCTGTGGAGAGTGATCCTGAAGTGGGTGTCCGAGCCTGGAGTGGCAGGATCTGTGGAGAGTGGTCCTCAAAGGATGTCCGTGTCTGGAGATTTAGGATCTCCGAAGAGGGTCTCCGAGCCTGTAGTGCTGGGATGTATGGAGAGTGATCCTGAAGTGGGTGTCCGAACCTGGAATGGCGGGATCTGTGGAGAGTGATCCTGAAGTTGGTGTCCGAGACTGGAGTGGCAGGATCTGTGGAGAGTGATCCTGATGAGTGTGTGTAAACCTGGAATGGAAGCTTTCTGTGGAGGTACAGGAAGAGGCCATTCATTCCCAGCATTTTGTAAAGGTTTAGCATAACGTATATGCTTTTACTCTATGCCTATATTAATAAATCCAAGTGTCCTGTTTGCTCTTAGTTACCTATTCAATCCTTCTGACATTGGTGTACATTGTCTCTCTGCTCCTGCACCCACTTTAGAATTGTCATGTTTCATTTATATGGCCTCTCCTCATACTTCCTTCCAAATTGTATCACTTCACACTTCTCTGTGCAAAATTTCATCTGTTATGTGAAAGCCGATTTTACCAGTTTTTTTTAAGTTCCCTTGAAGTGTGTTACTATCACTGGCATCGGACAAAATTCCTGAGCATTCTTTGATGCTATCTCCATAGACAGAGCAATCTTCCGCGAGCTCAAATGGAGGATTTTGTGTGTTTAGTATCTTATTTCACCCACCAATATAAGCACAAATATGTCACGGAAATCTTGTTCACTGCAGTCCCTGCTGCTGTTTGCTGCCTATATTTACAGACTTTTATCTCAACCTCGTCACCATGTTCTCTAATATATTCAGGGGGCATCAGCAGAGAAAATGTTCACCAAGCGTGGCAAGTGCAAGGAAGTGTTTATTTACATCATAATGTCATGAATATAATATACAAATACATTACATGTGTGAATCATCAAGATGTGTCTGAATAAATGGAACCCCGTTACTATAAACACTGTCACCTTTCAATGTTTAGCAGACAGGTTTGACGGCTTGATGTGTGTGAGTCCCTCATTAATGTGTTTGCACAAAGTTCGGGGAAAGACTGAGATATGAATAATTTATAGGGAAATTTTTTAAGCATATCTCCACATCTCTCACTCACAAAGATCTGCAAACACATGGATTCCAAAAGAACCTGAGTACAAAATCACCTAAAATAAACACAGCCAGAGAGTCTTTCAATAACCTGTAGCTCAGGGAAAGTACATGATGTTATGCAAGTGATTCTGTTTCTTCTGTTAAAATATTTTTTGAAGAAGTCATAATCAAACTGAATAAATGCAGGACCAGTTCTTTTTCAAGAGAGCACCAAAAGAGCCAATTTGGCAACTATGTTTACTGTTTTTCACATAATTCAAGTTAAAAATAGAACAGAAACCATGGTAACAGGGAGATGTGGTTAGTGAAGTCATTTGCGCCCCTTGATTGGACAAGCTCGCAGCAGCAACGTACACCTAAGACAGCAGAAAACTCACAAGCTTTTGGTTGGAGAGTCAGTGTGTTTTACCTGCTGGAGTGAGCAGCTGATAAAGTTAGCCTGAAGAAGTGTCAAGGAAGGAGAGAAGACCACAACACAGCTTGTTTTCCAGAAAATCTTTAAAAGATCCTGAGAAGTCCAGTGTGTTAATTCATCTTATCGCATGTCTTTGAAGAAGGCCTGCTAAAATTAATTCTCAGTGCCTTCTGAAAAGAACTGTTCTAAAATACCCTAGTGACCTGTCTACGTATACTCAGAAGTTAGACTGTATTCCAATTTTGGAGCAACGTATCTCATCTGATGTTTTCTTCAAAAATGAGCAAGTAACCAGCCCAAGAGTTTTTTTTTGTGTTTGCAACAAAATTTAAAAAATTTTTAAAAAACATCCCTTTTATCTTTTCTGTTAACCGGTGTATGTGTGTGTGCGCATGTGGCTCGAAGATTTTTTTAAAAGACTTTAAAAGCAAAGGTGAAAAGGGAACTTTTAAAATTTCCACCTGTGTGTTTATGCTTTCCTTCATGACTAATTAAAACTTGTTCTACAATAAATGAATCATTTTGTTGTTCATTAAAGAAATCTGGTCAGTGTCTTCTATTCTGGGAAAAATAGAGGAGATGATTGACTGTTTCAGTAAGTGGGAAAAGTTGAAATAGATGTTGTGAGCTGTGGAGAAGTGGGATGAGAATAAAGAGTGCCCTCCTCTGCCCTTAGTTGTCACAGCATTTGTGATCTGGCTCAGTAGCTTCGTTGGCTCGAGTGTTTGTCCAATAATCAGAAAATCTTGGATTCATATCCTTGCTTCAAAAGTTTAGCTATCAATCGTTTACATCTGTTTTCTTGTGAACTTTAACTTTTCTTTTGAATTTTATTCACACAAGAAAACAGCTCAGTGGTTGCCTTTGTGAAGGATGTCAGTTTGAAATGGATGTTCCTCCTTGTACAAATGTTCAATGCTAATATTTCAACGGCAACTCAATCCCCTACAATTTCTTTGAGAGCAATGTGTTTGCAGTTGCATTGAACCTGGAAAACAGCTCAACATTAATCTCACTGAAGGAAAGTGTGACCGTGTTGTATGTTTCAGACTGTTCGTGCCGTTTTGTGTCTTTTTTAACCAAGACTATAACACGACGCAAAGGGGAGGGTTGATCCGAGGTTTAGAATATATTATTCAGTCAGGAGCAAGAAAAATCAAAAGGAACAAAATAAGAAAACCCAGTCCACAGATTTGAGAATCTGTAGATCCGCTTTGGGAAAGTGAATCAGAGCAGAATGAAGGGTGAACTGTCCGACTGCCCAGAAGAGATGAAGACACAGCTCAGTCAGCATGTTCCCCTGGTTTATGATGCTGGAACATTCCTCACACAGAAATTATTCAATCAATACTCATCTGCCAAGTCGGTCTGAGGCTGTGCCTCTCTGATCATGTGGAATTAAAGCAATTCTTCCAGTCAGTTAGTTCAGTTGTCATTTCATGAGAAATTCTGTCATCATGACTTCGTCAGTGACCTCATGGTTCAGGTGTCTGAGTGATGTTAATCATGATGTGATGAAACGATTGTATGTTCCAGTCTTTCCATGGTGGATTTTCACATTGAGTCGAAACGTGTTGGACTTGGTCTGGAAATGTTTCACACCGCTCCATTCCCAACAGGCCATGACCTGATGTGATGGAAATTGCATTTACTTACAGAAGCTGCATTTCCATCATTGCACATCTGGCTGCACAGCCAGGATCTGCACTGTCTCAACAGCTGACCAGGTGGTCGAGAGGTTAAGACGGTGGCGTGCCAATGCATTTTGCTTTGCATGTGTGGGTTCGGATCCCAATTTTGTCATTAGTTTATGAAGTGTCTAGTACATTGTTGTGGGGGAGCTTTTGTGGAAAGTTGGCCTGGAAACATGTTCTTGTCAATATCTCGCTGGTGATTCCAGAATTGTTTATACTTTATTTAAATTGAGACAGACAATCGGAATTCTTCACCCAAACTGCACTGGAATGAAGATCAAATAGGGATCACGAAAAGGAGGAAGATTTTTCCCTCCCTCCTTCCTTCCATCTTTACTTTCTCTGGATTTACACCAAATGAAAGACTAACGGGAAAAGCAAATGGCGAGGGAGCAGAAGCAGAACATTATCCTTTGGCAAGAAATTTATTTTCAAATCTTCTTGATAGATTAAGTGAGTGAGCAATGCTTTGGCAGATGGAGTTTAAAATGAGGGGTCATCTAGGACCTACGAAAGATAGATCAGTGTGTTTTTTATAAGTGGTGAGATGTTAGAAACTGGAGAAGCAGAGACCCGAGTGCTGAATCACTAAAAGCTAGTGGACTGGGAGAAAATAATGTGAAAGGCTAATGGAATCTGAAGATTGGAACTCATGTTGTAGTTATATAAAGCTCTGTGCTCCTGAAGTAAATGTCCAAGCCCGGATTGTGGGGAATCTGTGGAGAATAATTTGTTTTTTATTCATTCTTGTGTGTGAGTATCGCTGGCAAGGCTGGCATTTATTGCCCATCCCTAATTGCCCTTGAGAATGTGGTGGGGAGCTGCCTTCTTGAACTGCTGCAGTCAATGTGGTGTAGGAACACCCACAGTGCTATTGCGGAGAGAGGTCCAGGATTTTGACCCAACAACAGTGAAGAAATGGTGATATAGTTCCAAGTCATGATGGTGAGTGACTTGGAGGTGAACCTGCAGGTGGTGGTGTTCCCATGCATCTGCTGCCCTTGTCCTTCGAGGTGGTAGTGATCACGGGTTTGGATGGTGCTGTCGAACGTTACTTAGCGAGTTACTGCAGTGCATCTTGTAGGTGGTACACACTGCTGCCACTGTGTTCTGGTGGTGGAGGGAGTGAATGTTTAAAGTGGTGGGTGAGGTACCGATGAAGAGGACTGCTTTGTCCTGGGTGGTATTGAGCTTTTTATGTGTTGTTGGAGCAGCAGCTATCCAGAAAAGTGGAGAGTATTCCATCACACTCCTGACCTGTGCCTTGTAGACAATGGACAGGCTTTGGCATGTCAGGAGGTGAGATACTTGCTGCAGAATTCCCAATTTCTGACCTACGCTAAAAGCCGCAGCATAGATGTGACTGGTCCAGTTTAGTTTATTATCAATGGTATCCCCCAAGATGTTGCTGGTGAGGGATTCAGTGATGATAATGCTGCTGAGTATTAAAAGGTAGATGGTTTGATTCTCTCTCATTGGAGATGTTCACTGCATGGCACTTTTGTGGCAATCAAGTCGCTTGTCACTTATCAGCTCAAGCCTGAATGTTGTTCAGGTCTCGCTGCTTGCAGACATGGACTGCTTCAGTATCTGAGGAGTTGTGAATCATCACCTAACATTCCCACTTCTGACTTAAGTTGAGGGGAAACTCATTAATAAAACAGCTGAGGATGGTTGAGCCTAGGACACTACCCTGAGAAACTCCTGAGGCAATGTCCTGGGCTGAGATGATCGGCCTCCACCAACCATAATCATCTTGCTTTGTGCTAGGTAGGACTCCAACAAGTGGACAGTTTTCCCCTGATTCCCATTGATTTCAATTTTTCTTGGGGATCCTTGATGCCACACTCACTCAAGGGTAATTACTCTCACCTCTCCTCTGGAATTCCACTCTTTTGTCTCTATTTGGAACAAGCTGCAATGAGATCATAAGAACAGAAATAGTAGCAGGAGTAGACCATTTGGCCCCTCGAGCCTTCTCTGCCATTCAATAGGATCATGGCTGATCTGATCATGGCATCAACCCCACTTTCTTGCCTGCCCCCCAGAACCCTTGACTTCCTTGTAGATAAAAATCAAAGATGAATGACTGTCTGAGTGAAGAAATACCTCCTCATTTCCTTCTTAAATGGAAAATCCGTAATTCTGAAACTGTGTCCCCAAGTTCTAGATTCCACCACGAGGGGGAACATCCTCTCAGCATCTACCCTGTCAAGACCCTTCAGAATCTTAGATGTCTCAATACGATCACCTCTCATGTTTCTAAACTCCAATCAGTATAGATCCAACCTGCTCAATCCTCCTCAAAAGACAACCCCTTCATCACAGGAATAAATCCAGTGAACCTTCTCTGAACTTTTTTTTTATTTCCAAAATATACTTTATTCGTCAAAAAAACTATAAAAAGATACATTACAAAACAGTTCAAAAACAGCACCAAGTCAAAAATACAAAGATTGCAAAGGAGATCAGTTTCCTTCAGTACAGGAGTGAATTGCCTCACAACCCTTCCATTTCATTTTACCTGCCATGTACTTTTTGCAGCAAACAAATATTTTTTGGAAGAAAAACAAGAAATACTGGAATCACTCAGCAGGTCTGGCAGCATCTGTGGAAAGAGAAGCAGAGTTAACGTTTCGGGTCACTGACCCTTCTTCGGAACTGACAAATATTAAAAATGTCACAGGTTGTAAGCAAGTGAGGTGTGGGTGGGGCAAGAGATAACAAAGGAGAAGGTGCAGGTTGGACAAGGCCACATAGCTGACCAAAAGGTCATGGAGCAAAGGCAAACAATATGTTAATGGTGTGTTGAAAGACAAAGCATTAGTACAGAATACGTGTTAACGGACTGAATATTGAACAGCAGCAAGTGCAAACCTGAAAAAAAACAGTGGGTAAGCAAACTGAATAAACTAAGATGAAATGAAATAAATGCAATATAACAGGTTGTAAAAAATGTAAAAAAGCAAAAAAGAAGAAAAAAGAAAAAACAACTAAAAATGAAAGTAAAATCGGGGGCTGTCATGCTCTGAAATTATTGAACTCAATGTTCAGTCCGGCAGGCTGTCGTGTGCCTAATCGGTAAATGAGATACTGTTCCTCGAGCTTGCGTTGACGTTCACTGGAACACTGCAGCAATCCCAGGACAGAGATGTGAGCATGAGAGCAGGGGGGAGTGTTGAAATGGCAAGAAACCGGAAGCTCAGGGTCCTGCTTGCGGACCGAACGGAGGTGTTCCGCAAAACGGTCACCCAGTCTGCGCTTGGTCTCCCCAATATAGAGGAGACCACATTGTGAGCAGCGAATACAGTATACTACATCGAAAGAAGTACAAGTAAATCGCTGCTTCACCTGAAAGGAGTATTTGGGGCCTGGGATAGTGAGGAGAGAGGAGGTAAATGTGCAGGTATTACACTTCCTGCGATTGCAGGGGAAGGTGCCATGGGATGGGGACGAGGTGGTGGGGGTAATGGAGGAGTGGACCAGGGTGTCGCAGAGGGAATGATCACTTCGGAATGCTGACAGGGGAAGGGAGGGGAAGATGCGTTTGGTAGTGGCATCACGCTGGAGGTGGCGGAAATGGCAGAGGATGATCCTTTGGATATGGAGGCTGATGGGGTGGAAAGTGAGGACAAGGGGAACCCTGTCACCGTTCTGGGAGGGAGGGGAAGGGTTGAGGGCAGAAGTACGGGAAATGGGCCGGACACGGTTGAGGGCCCTGTCAACAACAGTGGGGGGGATTCCTCGGTTGAGGAAAAAGGAGGTCATACCAGAAGCACCGTCATGGAAGGTAGCATCATCAGAGCAGATGCGTCGAAGACGGAGAAACTGGGAGAATGGAATGGAGTCCTTACAGGAGGTAGGGTGTGAAGAAGTGTGGTCGAGGTAGCTGTGCGAGTCGGTGGGCTTATAATGGATATTAGTAGACAACCTATCCCCAGAGATGGAGACAGACAAGTCGAGGAAGGGAAGGGTCAGAGATGGACCATGTAAGGGTGAGAGAAGAGTGGAAATTGGAAGCAAAGTTGATAAAGTTTTCCAGTTCGGGGCGGGAGCAGGAAACGGCACCGATACAGTCATCAATGTACCGGAAAAAGAGTTGGGGGAGGGGGCCTGAGTAGGACTGGAACAAAGAATGCTCGACATATCCCCCAAAAAGACAGGCATAACTAGGACCCATGCGGGTACCCATAGCGACACCTTTGACTTGAAGGAAGTGCGTGGAGTTGAAGGAGAAGTTGTTCAATGTGAGAAAAAGTTCAGCCAGGCGGAGGAGGGTGGTGGTGGATGGGGACTGGTTGGGCCTCTGTTCCAGGAAGAAGCGGAGAGCCCTCAAACCATCCTGGTGGTGGATGGAGGTGCAGAGCGATTGGACGTCCATCGTGAAGAGGAGGCGGTTGGGACCAGGAAACTGGAAATTGTCAAAATGACGTAAGGCGTCAGAAGAGTCACGGATGTAGGTGGGAAGAGACTGGACCAGCGGAGAAAAGATAGAGTCAAGATAGGAAGAAATAAGTTCAGTGGGGCAGGAGCAGGCTGACACAATGGGTCTGCCGGGACATTCCCGTTTGTGGATTTTGGGAAGGAGGTAGAAGCGGGACTCTGAGGTTGGAAGCTGTGAGGTTGGAAGAAATTGTGGGTGATTTGAGTATTTGCACTGAATTTCTGTGCAAGGAGGGACAGTTTCAAACAGCCATTCCGAAATCACTTCCTTCACAAAGACAAAGACTGTGCTGTCTTAACGTGTCACTCAACTTCACAAACAAATTTGAACTCGAAGTTCAGGAGAAGACAGAGTGGTGAATGATTGATAGTGTAATCTTTGGATGAGAAAAGATACTAAACATACAAAATCCAACATTTGAGCGAGCGTGTAAGATTGATCTTTCCATGGAGATGTTCACTGGAACACTGGAACAGGCCCAAGACAGAAATGTTGACATGAGAGCAGGGGGGAGTGTTGAAATGGCAAGGAACCAGAAGCTCGGGGTCATGCTTTCGGACTGAGCCGAGGTGTTCCACCTAATCTGCGTTTGGTCTCCCCAGTTTAGAGGAGACCACATTGTGAGCAGTGAATACAGTATACATAATTGAAAGAAGTACAAGTAAATCGCTGCTTCACCTGAAAGGAGTGTTTGGGCTTTAGATAATGAGCAGAGAGGAGGGAAAAGGGCAGGTATTATATCTCCTGCGATTGCATGAGAAGGTGCCTTGGGAAGGGGACGAGGTGTCAGGGATAATGGTGGAGTGGACCAGGGTGTTGTGGAGGGAACGATCCCTTCGGAATGTTGACAGGGGAGGGGTAGATGAGGTAGGTAGTGGCATCACGCTGGAGGTGGCGGAAATGGTGGAGGATGATCCTTTGGATGTGGAGGCATGTGGGGTGGAAAGTGAGTCGCAGTTCTGGGAGGGAACGGAATGGGGAGGGCAGAGGTTGGGGGACCTGTCAACTACACTGGGAGGGGGGTGGGGCGGCAGGGTTGAAATCTAGTGATGTTGTTGAATTTAATTTCAAACACCCCTTGAACTCTCTGCCGATGAAGTCTGAAAAAGGGAAGAACAACCACACAACAAGGGTCTCAAATCCAAGACCCTGAGATTAAAGGTCTCATGCTCTACCAACTAAGCTAACAAGGCCTGATACAGTACTACTACTCTGTCTGTTATTGGACGGATGCAGCTGTTGGCTCCACCCCAAGGGTGAGAATTTGTTCCCACCAAACATGAAGCAGTTTCCTATCAATTCCCCAGATTATCAGTATATCTACTTGCAGAAGCCCCAAAGTGTGATATATTCCTCTCACTCATCAATAATAAAACTTTCATTTCACCTTCCAAATGCTGCCATCTATTTTGTCAATATTTATTTCTCTCTCCTTTTTATTTAATTCATGCATTCCTTAGGAATTTTTTCCCAATTATTTCTGAGGGAAGAAATGAACAGATCTGGCAGCTCAAAACTGGGCATCCATGAGACACTGCGGGTCATCAGCAGCAGCAGAATTGCATTTAAACACAATATGTTACCTCCTGGCCTGGCATATCCCTCACTCTACCATTACCATCAAGCCAAGGGAGCAATAGTGGTTCAATGAAGTGTGCAGGAGGGCATGTCAGGAGCAGCACCAAGCAGACCTAAAAATGAGGTGTCAACCTGGTGAAGCTACAACACAGGATTACTTGCATGTCAAACAGTGGAAGCAGCATGCAATAGACAGAGCTAAGCGATCTCACAACCAACAGATCAGATCAAAGCTCTGCAGTCCTGCCACATCCAGTCCTGAATAGTGGTGGATAATTAAACAATTAACAGGAGTCACAGAGATTCATAGAGTCGTTCAGCATAGAACCAGGCCCTTCGGCACACCGCGTCCATGCCGACCATAATGCCCATCTGTACTAATCCTACCTGCCTGCATTAATTCCATATCCCTCTATGCCTTGCTCATTCAAGTACCTGTCCAGATGCCTCATAAATGTCACTGCTGTTCATGCCTCCACCAGGCAGCTCATTCCAGATACCCACGATTCTTTCTGTGAAAAATTTACCCCTTTGATCCCCTTTAAACCTCCTCCCTCTTAGCTTAAATCTATGCCCTCTAGTTTTAGTCACCCCTGCCATGGGAAACAGAGTCTGGCTATCTACACTATCTATGCCTCTCATAATTTTATATACCTCTATCATGTCCCCTCTCAGCCTCCTTCACTCCAGGAAAAACAGACCCACCCTATCCAATCTCTCTTTATAACTCAGGCCCTCCAAACCAGGCAGCATCCTTGTGAATCTTTTCTGCACCCTCTCTAGCTTAATCACATCTTTCCTGTAGTGCAGCCACCAGAACTGCACACAGTACTCCAAATGCGGCCTAACCAACGTTATGTCCAACTGTAACATGACGTCCCAACTCTTGTACTCAATGCCTCAGCCGATGAAGTCAAGCATGCCAGACGCCTTCTTCACCACCCTGTCTACCTGTGTTGCCACTTTCAGGGAACTATGTACTTGTACCCCAAGGTCTCTCTGCTCAACAACACTCCCCAGGCCCTGCCATTCAGTGAAAATGTCCTGCCCTGTTTTAACTTCCCAAAATGCATGACTTCACACTTGTCCGCGTTAAATTCCATTTGCCAATCCCTTGCCCACTTTTCCAGTTGATCTATATCCTGTTGTAAACTTAGACAACCTTCTTCACTGTCCACTAGACCACCAATTTTGGTGTCATCTGCAAACTTACTAATCATGCCCCTTACATTCACATCCAAGCCATTAATATATACGACAAACAACAGAGGGCCCAGCACCGATCCCTGCGACGCACCACTGGTCACTGGCCTCCAATCTGAAAAACAACCCTCCACTACCACCCTCTGCCTCCTATCACCAAGCCAATTTTGTATCCAATTGGCTAGCTCACCCTGGATTCCATGTGTTTGAACCTTCTGGACCAGCCTACCATGCAGGACCTTGTCAAAGGCCTTGCTAAAGTCCATGCAGACAGCATTCATCGGCCTGCCCTTGTCAATCCTCTTGGTCACCTCCTCGGAAAACTCAATCAAAATCATGAGTCATGATTTCCCACGCACAAAGCCATGCTGACTATCCCTAATCTGACCTTGCCTTTCCAAATGCATATAAATCCTGTCTCTCAGAATCCCTTCCAAGAACTTTCCCACCACTGATGTAAGGCTCACCTGCCTGTAGTTCCCTGGCTTATCCCTGCTGCCCTTCTTAAATAAAAGCATAGCATTAGCTATCCTCCAGTCTTCCGGTACCTCACCTGTGGCTAACGATACAAAAATCTCGGCCAGGGCCCCAGCAATCTCCTAACTTGCTTCCCATAGCATCCTAGGATACACCTGGTCAGACCCTGGGGATTTATCCACCTTAATGCGCTTCAATACCTCCAACACCACTTCCTTTGTAATGTTGATATGCTTCAGGATATTGCTGTTCCCTCCCTTGAACTCACTGGCTTCCATGACCTTCTCCACGGTAAATATGGACGAGGAATATTCATTTAAGACCTCGCCCATTTCCCGTGGCTCCACACATAGATTACCACACTGATCCTTAAGGGGACCTACTGTCTCCCTGGCTACCCTTTTACTCTTAATATACTTATCGAATCTTTTAGGATTCTCCTTTATCTTATCTGCCAGGGAGATCTCATGGCCCCTTTTCGCCCTCCTAATTTCCTTCTTCAGTGTAGTTCTACATCCCCTACACTCCTCGAGGGTCTCGCTCGATCCCAGCTGCCAATACCTGACATATGCCTCCTTCTTTATCCTGACCAGGCCCTCAATACCCCTAGTCAACCAAGGTTCCCTAAACTTGCCAGCCTTGCCCTTCCATCTAACAGGAAATTGCCAGCCCTGAATTCTTCCGATCTCACTTTTAAAAGCCTCCCACTTGCCAGATGTCCCTTTACCTGTAAACAGCCTCTCCCATTCAACTTTTGAGAGTTCCTGTCTGATGCTATCAAAATTAGCCTTCCCCCAATTTAGGACTTCAACCTGAGGACCAGTCCTATCCTGTTCCGTAACGATCTTGAAGCTAATAGAGTTATGGTCACTGGTCCCAAAGTGCTCCCCCACTGACACATCAACCACCTGCCCATCCTCATTTCCTAAGAGGCGGTCAAGTGTAGCCCCTTCTCTAGCAGGGCCATCCACATACTGCTTCAGAAAACTATCCTGGACACACTTAACAAATTTTTCCCCATCTGACCCCTTAGTACTAAGGCAGTCCAGTCAATATTAGGGAAGTTAAAATCACCTACTATTACAACCCTATAATTCCTACACCTATCTGTGATTTCCCTACAAATATGCTCCTTCAATTCCCCCTGACTATTGGGGGACCTATAGTATAATCCCATCAAAGTGATCAGCCCTTTCTTATTTCTAAGTTCTACCCATATGGCCTTGCTTGTCATTCCCCCGGGATATCCTTTCTAAGTACTGCCGTGATGTCCTCCCTAATCAATAGTGCAACCTCCTCTCTTACCTCCATCTCTGTCACGCTGGAAGGATCGGTACCCCGGAACATTGAGCTGCCAGTCCTGCTCATCCCTCAACCACGTTTCCGTAATAGCTATAATATCACAATCCCATGTACCGATCCATGAGTTCATCTGCCTTACTGTAAGGCATCTTGCATTAAAGTAAATGCAGTTTAGTCTACCAGACCTTCCACGCTCCCCGTCCTGCATCTGCCCAGCCTGCCTACTGGACTTGTTTGCTTTGACCTCTATATTTGCCTCAAATATCTCATCAGAGAGACCACTACTTTGGGTCCCACCCCCCTGCCAGACTAGTTTAAACCCTCCCGAGTAGTACTAGCAAACCTCCCTGCAAGGATATTGGTCCCCCTCCAGTTTAGATGCAACCTGTCCCTCTTGTACAGGTCACCTCTGCACCAGAAGATCCAAGTACCTGAAGCCCTCCCGGCTACACCAGCTCTTCAGCCACGCATTCATTTGCCTAATCCTCCTATTCCTACCATCACTAGCACGTGGCACAGAAAGTAATCCTGAGATTACAACCCTAGAGGTCCTGCTTTTTAACCTTCTGCCTAACTCCTTATATTCACTTTGCAGGACCTCAACTCTCTTCCTGCCTATGTCGTTAGTATCAATATGGACCACGACCTCGAGCTGCTCACCGTCCCTTTTCAGAATGTCCTGCAGCCACTCCGAGACATCCTTGACCCTAGCACCAGGGAGATAAGATACCATCCTGGAGTCTCGTTTGCGGCCGCAGAAATGCCTATCTGCACCCCTTATAATGAATCCCCTATCACTAAAGCTCTTCCAAACCTTTTCCTCCCCTGCAGTGCTGCAGAGCCCTCTGTGATGCCACAAACTCGGCTGTTGCTGCTTTCCCCTGGGAGGTCATCCCCCAACAGTATCCAAAGTGGTATATCTGTTTGAGAGGGGGATGGCCACAGGGAACCCCTGCACTACCTGCCTGCGCCTACTACTCCATCTGGTGGTCACCCATCTCTTTTCTGCCTATGCAGCCATTACCTGTGGTGCGACCACCTCACTAAACGTGCTGTCCACGACTTCCTCAGCATCGCGGATGCTCCACAGTGAATCCACCCGCAGCTCCAGCTCCCTAATGCGGGTAGCCAGTAGCTGCAGATAGATACACTTCCCGCACACGTGGTCATCAGGGACACTGGAAGCGTTCCTGATTTCCCACATAGCGCAGGAGATGCATATCACGGGGCTGAGCTCTCCTGCCATGACTTACCCTTAGGTTAATGAGTTACTCCCTTAATTAAAAAATACTAATTATACTAGAGGCCTTGTTCCACCCACTTCAACACAAAGTCCTTAAAAAAAACTTTCGTAGTACTCACCTTAACACCAGAGTTTTTTTTTCCAACAAAAAAAAACAACTTTCCCCTTTTTTCAGAGCTGCTACCACGCAGCTCTCCTCTGACATCACTGTTTGCCTTTTTTTCCAAAACTCCGGCGCGCTGGAAGAGGTTCAACTGCTCTTTGGTCCTGGAAGGGAAGGAGGACAAGGCTCCACAAATGCCCCCATCCTTAATGATAGGGGAGAACACCATATCAGTGCATAATACAAGGTTGAATCATTTGCAAACTTCTTCAGCCAGAAGTGCCAAGTAGATGATCCATCCCGGCCTCCTCCTGAGGTCCCCAGCATCACAGGTGACAATCTTCAGCTCATCCAATTCACTCCACATGATATCAAGAAATGGCTGAAGGCACTGGATACTGACAACATTGCGGCTGTAGCGCTGAAGATTTGTGCTCCAGAACTAGCCGCACCGCTAGCCAAGCTGTTCCAGTACAGTTACAACACTGGCATCTACCCGGCAATGTGGAAAATTGCCCAGGTATGTCCTGTACACAAAAAGCAGGACAAATCCAACCCGGTCAACTCCTGCCCCGTCAGCCTCCTCTTGATCATCAGTAAAGTGATGGAAGGTGTCGTTGACAGTGCTATCAAGCAGCATTGACACAGCAATAACCTACTCACCGATGCTCATTTTGGTTTCTGCCAAGGCCACACGGTTCCTGACCTCATTATGGCCTTGGCTCAAATCTGGACAAAAGAGCTGAATTCAGGAGGTGAGATGAGGTAACAGTGACTGCTCCTGCCAAGGGCATCAAGGAGCCCTTGCAAAATTGAAGACAATGGCAATCAGGGGGAAACTCTCCACGAGTTGGAGTCATACCTAGCGCAAAGGAATATGGTGATGGTTGTGGATGGCCAATCATCTCAGTCCCAGAACATCGTTCAGGAGTTGCTCAGGGTCACGTCCTAGGCCCCAATCAACTTCAGCTGCTTCATCAATGACCTTCCCTCCATCATAAGGTCAGAAGTGGGGATGTTTGCTGATGATTGCAAAATGTTCAGTCACATTAGCAACTCCTCAGATACTGAAGCAGTCCGTGTCCATCTGTAGAGAGACCTGGACAACATTGGGCTTGGGCTGATAAGTGGCAAGTAACATGCACGCCACAAAAATGCCAGGCAATGACCATCTCCAACAAGAGAGAATCTAACCATCTCCTCTTGACATTCAATGACATTACCATTTCTGAATCCTTCACTATCAACACCCTGGGGATTACTATTGCGAAGTATTGGGCGGCACAGTGGCGCAGTGGTTAGCACCGCAGCCTCACAGCTCCAGGAACCCGGGTTCGATTCTGGGTACTGCCTGTGCGGAGTTTGCAAGTTCTCCCTGTGTCTGCGTGGGTTTCCTCCGGGAGCTCCGGTTTCCTCCCACATGCCAAAGACTTGCAGGTTGATAGGTTAATTGGCCATTATAAATTGCCCCTAGTATAGGTAGGTGGTAGTGAAATATATAGGAACAGGTGGGGATGTGATAGGAATATGGGATTAGTGTAGGATTAGTATAAATGGGTGGTTGATGGTCGGCACGGACTCGGTGGGCCGAAGGGCCTGTTTCAGTGCTGTATCTCTAAACGTAAACAAGAAACTGAATTGGATCAGCCATGTAAATACCGTAGCTGCAAGAGCAGGTCAGAGGATGGTAATGCTGCTGGAAGTAACTCACCTCCTGTCCACCATCTACAAGGCACAAGTCAGGAGTGTGATGCAATACTCACCACTTGCCTGGATGAGTGCAGCTCCAACAACACCAAAGAAACTCAACACCATCCAGGACAAAGCAGCTCACTTGATCAGCACTCCATTCACTACTTTAAATATTCACTCGCTCCACCACGAGTGAATAGTGGCAGCAGTGTGTACCATCGACAAGATGCACTGCAGCAACTCACCAAACCTCCTTCTGCAGCACCTTCCAAACCCCCGATCTCGACCACCTAGAAGGACATTGGATGAATGGGAACACCACCATCTGCAAGCTCCCCTCCAAGTTACACACTGTCCTGACTGGGAACGATATCACCATTCCTTCACTGTCACTGGATCAAAATCTTGGAACTCACTTCCTAACAGCACTGTGGGTTTACGTACAACACATGGACTGCAGCAGCTCCAAAAAGGCAGCTCACCACCACCTTCTCAAGGGCAATTAAGGATGGACAATAAAGGCTGCGTTTGCTGACAACGCAACCACTAAGTGGCACAACTCGCTTTCTCCCCCTCCTTCGCACTGGCCGCTTCCACCCTCCACAGCCGCTCACTCCAGACCTCACTGCTCTCCCCCACTTCCCTGGCCGATTGTCCTCTGATCGCGCCACCCCATTCTCTGGTCGCTCGTTCCCCACCCCACCCCCTCCCCTCCAGCCGCAAGCTCTAGGTTGTGCTGCTTCCCTTCTCTCGGCCTCTTGCTCCCACGTTTGTCCAGTCTCCACGCGCCGCCCGAAGAAGCAAGGCGGGCTGTAAAGTGTGACGTAGAGGCGAGTAGTGAGTGGCCGAGAGGAAGGAAGTGCTACGGCCTCGAGCTAATGGCTGGAGCGGAGTTTGGGGGGCTGGGAGCGAGTGGCAGGAGAGCTGGGTGACGCGAGCGGGGAACAGTCGGCCAGGGGAGCAGTGCGGTGTCGAGCGAGCGGCTGAGGGGAGGAAGCATCGAGGCCTGGAGCGAGTTGCCGAGGGGGGAGAGCTCCAGCCTCAAAGTCTCCTATTCAGCTGCTTCCTCCAGCTGAGTGAGAGGCTGGATACCTGATGATGCTGCAGCGTGCATGTGCGAAGATGGACCAGGCGCGGATATGCGATGACGTTGGCGCTGAGCCATGACATCATCCTGCGCATGTGCAACTTAATCTTGGCAAGATGTAGCTGTGCCTATGAGCAGCTTGGCGCTCTCCGATGATGTCAGCGGGCCGCTCCATTGACAGGAATCACATTGTGTCAGCAGTGCCCACATCTCATGAAAGAATAAAAAAGAGATTTACCACAATGGTAGCAGGGTGAGGGATTTCAGTTATGTGAAGAGATTGGAGAAGCTGGGGTTGTTCTCCTTGCAGCAGAGAAAGTTCAGAAGAGATTTGACACATTTGTTCAAAATCATGGAGGTTTTCAATAGTTTAAATAAGGAGAAACTGTTTCCAGTGGTAAAAGTTTCAGTAAGCAGAGGACACAGATATCAGGTGATTGGCAGAAGAACCAGAGATGACATGAAGAACCATTGTTTACACAGCAATGTGTTGTGATAAAGAAAGAAAAGACTTGCATTTATATAGCACCTTTCAAGACCACTGGATATATCAAAGCACTTTATAGACAATGAAATACTTTTGAAGTGTAATCACTGTTGTAATGTCAGAAATGCAGCAGCTGATACCCACAAACAGCAATGTGATAATGACCAACTGATCTGAGGGGCAAATATTGATCACAACACCAGGGAGAATTGCTCTTCACTTGTTTGAAATTGCAGCATGGGATCTTTTACATTCACCCAAACATGCAGACCAGGTCTTGGTTTAACATTACACCTGAAAGGCAGTACCTTCAACACCCTCAGTGCTGCACTGGAGTGTCAGCTGTGAAATCTGAACCCAGAAGCTTGTGATTCCGAGGTGAGTGTGACCAACTGAGCCACAGCTTTTACCTGAGTCTCAATCCTTCTACCAACAGTTTCTCTCTATCGGGTCTGTCACGGCCCCTCATGATTGTGAACACCTCTATCAAATCTCCTCTCGAAGGAGAACAACCCCAGCTTCTCCAATCTATCCACATAACTGAAATCCTAACCACACGTTGCAGAAAGGAATTTTTCCTCAAGTTCCTTCTGGTTTTGTCAGCCACATTAAATCTGTAACCTTTGGTTATTGACCATTCAGCAGTTAGAAACAGTTCCTCAGTATTTACTTGACCCCAAACCTTCAAGGAAGCTCTGCAAAGTAACTGAAAATCTAGTTGTCAGAAGTGGGATTTAAACACATGCCTCCAGTGAAAGCTGCAACCTGAACAGAGAAGCTGAAACCATTCAGTCACCTCAACTGTTCAGACCTTTTTGACCTCGTCATCACTTCTGTACTTTGAAAGGTTCACTCAGTTCAGGAACTTGTTCAATGTTACTGGAATGCTCAGTGATTGGGATATTAACTCCCCCGGGTTTTCCTGAGCTTGTTCTCGGTCTATGGGGATGTTTGTCCTGGACCGTGGAATCTTGCATCCCTGTAATGGACATTAACCTACTGATTGAATCTGTATTCACTGCTTTCCGCTGGTGCTGGGTAATTGCAGAGTGTGGGGCTGGAATGTTGCTGCTTGTCCCGGCCTCACACACTCTGGGAAAGAGTGAATAATTGATGCGTCTGTTTCCGTATCTGAAATGTGGCTTAGATCTGCTGTTATTAACCGAGGCAGCGCTGCAGAAGGATACGTTAATAATCTCTCACTAATCAACTGCAAACAGTCAGAATGTGTAACTTTGAGCAGCGCTTTCTGCACCGTCAGGGCTGGAAATTTGAGTGTGTGTGTGTGAGTATCTGAGTGTGTACAGCACTGTACAGAGAAAGAGCCAATATACCGGGGCTGAGACACAGTGCATCTTTTCACATTTAATCACAATAATATCCACAGTCAGGAACTGAAAAGGATGAAAAACCGAATAGCAAGAGCAAAATTAAGAAAAGTAAGTAATTATAGATTAGCTGATCAGCTTTCTCTGTGTTACCTGGTAGTCTACAGTTTTATATTCATAGCTTTCTCAACTGTGGCCAGGGAATGATTTCTTCTCAAGGGCTGAATATTAACAAAACTTCTTGGAATTTAAAATCTTTCAAAAATAATTCCATGGAGCTAATGGGGAAAAATCAAATAACTGCATCAATTATAGGAGAGCTGGTTAGTGATGACCTGGATGTGTCTGCAGTGTGCAGGACCAGACTGTTTCTGTAGATTCACAATGAATGTTCCACCCTTTATTTGTAACAGTAAAGCTGATAGTGGACAATGGCTATTCTGGTTGCAGCAACCTGAAGATTTAACTGACACCCTGCTTTCGGGTAATCTAGAAAGCACAACACCCAGCTCTGTCAGTTAGTGTGCTTGTTTGTTCACCCACAATTTGTTGGTTCAAGCACTTAAAAGGATGAGGCTTTATTAACTTAAACTCTTCTACATCTGCTGTATTACTCTTGCTGTTGGTTCTTCAAAGATAAGGTTAATCAAGACTTTCTTTGTGAAATCCATGCTGACTGTGCTTTATTATATTTTCATTTTCATATGTATTTTCTACTTTTGGGGATTACAGGATATTGTCTTTTTATTGATTTTATTGCATTTATTGCCCATCCCTAATTCCCTCGAGAAGGTAGTGGTGAGCTGCCTTCTTGAACCACTGCAGTCGATGTGGTGCTGTTAGGAAGGGAGTTCCAGGATTTTGACCCAGCCACAGTGAAGGAATGGTGATATAGTTCCAATTCCAGGGTGGTGTGTGGCTCAGAGGGGAACCTGCAGGTGGTGGTGTTCCCATGCATCTGCTGCCCTTGTCCTTCAAGGTGGTAGAAGTCACGGGTTTGGAAGGTGCTGTCTAAGGAGGCTTGCTGCCTTGCTGCAGTGCATCTTGTGGATGGTACACACTGCTACCACTGTGCGTCAGTTATGGAGAGAGTGAATTTTGTGAATGAGGTGCCAATCAAGTGGGCTGCTTTGTCCTGGATGGCGTCGAGCTTCTTGAGTGTTGTTGGAGCTGCAACTATCCAGGCAAGTGGAGAATATTCCATCACACTCCTGACTTGTGCCTTGCAGATAGGGGACAGGCTTTGGGGAGTCAGGAGGTGAGTTACTCGCCGCAGGATTCCTAGTGTCTGACCTGCTCTTGTCGCCATGATATTTATATGCTTATTGCAATTCAGTTTCTGGTCAATGGTAACCCCCAGGATGTTGATAGTGGGGGGATTCAGCAATCGTAGCACCGTTGAATGTCAAGGGGAGATGGTTAGATTCTCTCTTGTTTGAGATGGTCATTGCCTGGCACTTGTGTGACTCGAATGTGAAGTATACTTATTGTAGGGTATTGTATTGTACTGCAGAGTGACAACATTTGGAAAGTCCTTCATTGGCTGTAAAAGGCTTTACAAAGTCCTGTGGTCGTGAAATGCATGTGTTGCTTTTTCCATTGTTATCAATGTCATTTTGATCAAAAGATAGGATTCGTGAGCACAAAGTTTAAATCAATGTTGATTCAAGTAATGTAAAAGCATCTATATTCTTGCACTCTACTTAATAATCACCATCTTCCTATCCTTACAGAGTACAATGTCTTTGACCCTGAAATTGATTCCACAATCTCAGTCCCTCAGACAATTTCAGCCCAGTTCTGATGAAAGGTCACAGATCTGAAACGTTAACTCTGTTTCTCTCTCCACAGAAGTTGCCAGACCTGCTGAGTATTTCCAGCATTTTCTGTTTTTATTTCAGATTTCCAGTATCTGCAGTATTTTACTTCTGTGTTACTTTGAAAGTTAAAGCTGACCCACCTGTCTACAATTCACACTTGCGTCTCCCATGAAATGATTCTGTATAATGTTAATGTAATGAATACAGATTCCGAGCACTGAGCTTCCTGTGGGGAATTGGGGATATGAAAACCAGCAGACTCTGCAGGAATTTCCACTGGGAGCACAAATTCACAAAATCTACCTGATATATATTGATTCATTTTGATTGTCCTTCTGGAAAATTATTTTGAAACAATTTAAACATCAACCCACAGCTCCATGACTTGGTCAATTATGAGGTCATCCTCTGACAGGTCATGTGACAGCTGGAGCCACAAGACATCAGAACCAGATTTGTGACTGGATTAAAACCCGGAATCCTGTCACAATGGCTTTTCAAATAAAGCTGTTGCTGTTTGAAAACACAGCAGTTAAACTTTCTGCCTGACCATGAGGGAAGCTCGGGAGAAATTTACAAAACTAAATCCTTCAACAAAATAGTTCATAAACCATTAATATCGAAATCATGTGAGGATTCATATGCAGTAGAGAAACAAGCAAAATACAGAAAGTGCAGAGGAGAGCTGAAAAAGGAAAAGAGATCAGCAAGAGAGTGTATGAGAAAAGATTAGCAGGTCACATAACTGGGAACACTGAAGTCTTTTACCAACATATGGACAGTCAATGCAAGGGTGGGTCAATTAGGAGATCCTGTGGAGGCAGAGGGTGTGGCTGAGGTACTAATTAAGTACATTTCATCTGTCACAAAACAAGCAGATTGTGCAAATGTCACAGTAAAGGAGGAGGTTGTGGAGAAATTGGACGGGATAAAAATAGATAAAGAGGAGACAATTACAAGGTTGGCAGCACTCACAGTAGAAAAGTCACCCGGTCTGGATGGGCTGCATCCTGGGTGCTGAGGGAAGTAAGGGTGGAAATATCAGAGACTCGAGCCACAATGTTTCAATCCTTCTTGAATATGGGAATGTTGCCAGAGGACTGGAGGATGCAGGTAAGCTTGGGTAGTTCGATATCAGTTTAACTTGACCATTTTTATAATGTATCCATTGTAATAACTAACAACGTTAAGAAAGCCATTTTATAATGAACACATGACCAAAGGAACCATTTTGTGTTCAGTACTAACGTTTATATCCTTTATAATTAATGAGTAGCTACCCATCATGAAACAGATGATTGTAAAACCATCGGCGATGCCAGATTGGATTTGGTACTGGGTAATGAACCTGGCCAGGTGTTAGATTTAGATGTAGGTGAGCACTTTGGTGATAGTGATCACAATTCGGTTAGGTTTACCTTAGCGATGGGCAGGGACAGGTATATACCGCAGGGCAAAAATTATAGCTGGGGGAAAGGAAATTATGATGCGATTAGGCAAGATTTAGGATGCGTAGGATGGGGAAGGAAACTGCAGGGGATGGGAACAATAGAAATGTGGAGCTTATTCAAGGTGCAGCTACTGCGTGTCCTTGATAAGTATGTACCTGTCAGGCAGGGAGGAAGTTGTCGAGCAAGGGAGCCGTGGTTTACTAAAGAAGTTGAAGCGCTTGTCAAGAGGAAGAAGAAGGCTTATGTTAGGATGAGACGTGAAGGCTCAGTTAGGGCGCTTGAGAGTTACAAGCTAGCCAGGAAGGATCTAAAGGGAGAGCTAAGAAGAGCAAGGAGAGGACACGAGAAGTCATTGGCGGATAGGATCAGGGAAAACCCTAAGGCTTTCGATAGGTATATCAGGAATAAAAGAATGACTAGAGTTAGATTAGGGCCAATCAAGGATAGTAGTGGGAAGTTGTGTGTGGAATCAGAGGAGGTAGGGGAAGTGTTAAATTAATATTTTGGGTCAGTATTTACAGTAGAGAAAGAAAATGTTGTCGAGGAGAATACTGAGATTCAGGCTACTAGGCTAGATGGGATTGAAGTTCACAAGGAGGAGGTGTTATCAATTTTGGAATGTGTGAAAATAGATAAGTCCCCTGGGCCAGATGGGATTTATCCGAGGATTCTCTGGGAAGCTAGGGAGGAGATTGCAGAGCCTTTGCCCTTGATCTTTATGTCATCATTGTCGACAGGAATAGTGCCGGAAGACTGGAGGATAGCAAATGTTGTCCCCTTGTTCAAGAAGGGGAGTAGAGACAGCCCTGGTAATTATAGACCTGTGAGCCTTACTTCTGTTGTGGTTAAAATATTGGAAAAGGTTATAAGAGACAGGATTTATAATCATCTTGAAAAGAATAAGTTCATTTGCAATAGTCAGCACGGTTTTGTGACGGGTAGGTCGTGCCTCACAAACCTTATTGAGTTTTTCGAGAAGGTGACCAAACAGGTGGATGAGGGTAAAGCAGTGGATGTGGTGAATATGGATTTCAGTAAGGCGTTTGATAAGGTTCCCCATGGTAGGCTATTGCAGAAAATACAGAAGTATGGGGTTGAAGGTGATTTAGAGCTTTGAATCATAAATTGGCTAGCTGAAAGAAGACAGAGGGTGGTGGTTGATGGCAAATGTTCATCCTGGAGTTTAGTTACTAGTGGTGTACCGCAAGGATCTGTTTTGGGGCCACTGCTGTTTGTCATTTTTATAAATGACCTGGAAGAGGGTGTAGAAGGGTGGGTTAGTAAATTTGCGGATGACACGAAGGTCGGTGGAGTTGTGGATAGTGCCGAAGGATGTTGTAGGGTACAGAGGGACATAGATAGGCTGCAGAGCTGGGCTGAGAGATGGAAAATGGAGTTTAATGCGGAAAAGTGCGAGGTGATTCACTTTGCAAGGAGTAACAGGAATGCACAGTACTGGGCTAATGGGAAGATTCTTGGTAGTGTAGATGAACAGAGAGATCTTGGTGTCCAGGTGCATAAATCCCTGAAGGTTGCTACCCAGGTTAATAGGGCTGTTAAGAAGGCATATGGTGTGTTAGCTTTTATTAGTAGGGGGAACGAGTTTCGGAGCCACGAGGTCATGCTGCAGCTGTACAAAACTCTGGTGAGACCGCACCTGGAGTATTGCGTGCAGTTCTGGTCACCGCATTTTCGGAAGGATGTGGAAGCTATGGAAAGGGTGCAGAGGAGATTTACTAGGATGTTGCCTGGTATGGAGGGAAGGTCTTACGAGGAAAGGCTGAGGGACTTGAGGTTGTTTTTGTTGGAGAGAAGGAGGAGGAGAGGTGACTTAATAGAGACATATCAGATAATCAGAGGGTTAGATAGGGTGGATAGTGAGAGTCTTTTTCCTCGGATGGTGATGGCAAATACGAGGGGACATAGCTTTAAGTTGAGGGGTAATAGATATAGGACAGATGTCAGAGGTAGTTTCTTTACTCAGAGAGTAGTCGGGGCGTGGAACGCCCTGCCTGCAACAGTAGTAGACTCGCCAACTTTAAGGGCATTTAAGTGGTCATTGGATAGACATATGGATGGAAATGGAATAGTGTAGGTCAGATGGTTTCACAGGTCGGCGCAACATCGAGGGCCGAAGGGCCTGTACTGCGCTGTAATGTTCTAATTCTAATTCTAATTCTAAAAGTAATGAACCTTGATTGAGTTATAATTAATGAATTAATAATCATTTTAGAGAGAATGGGTTTTCATTTAAAGTTAGTTCAATCTAATTACTGTGAGTTTCTGTGTCTTTGTGGGAAAGGGCAGTTTCAGCTAAATGTATTCAAACAATGGACCTTTCTCGGACCCCTGATAAAACCCATGGTATGTTCCATCGTGACCTTCAAAAGTCTAGATTCAATGAAGAGGAAACTTGTTTCAGATCAGATTGGGAGACAGTGTGAAACCACTCCATTGTACTCATGTCTGAGATTCTGAGGACAGTTGGCTGTTAGTGGAAGACATCATTAAGAACTAATTAAATGTACCTAGCAAATGCTCGGAACAATTATTATTTTACAAGGTGGTGTGATGGCAATCCAGGGGTTAAAAGTAGGGATCTTGAAAGCTTTCAATGTGCAGGAACACTAGAAGAGCTCAAGGGTAAAGGCTCAGATCATCAACCAAGTTCTCCACCTGATGAGGGATCTAGGCTGGACAAAGAGGACCGTGACACTCTGAGACCAAGCTCGACCATTCCGCCCACCTGCTGGAGCTGTAAAGTTATATTCCCCAAGTTTGTTAAGTATAATTTTACTTTCAATTATTGAGTACTATTTTACTCTCAATAAAAGTTCTGGACTTATTAATCAAGTATCCTGTTGCCTTAATTGGTTAAAGTCATGCCATAAGAGATTGTCCACAATAGACTTTCCAGAATTAAAAGATAACTCTGCAAGGGTTGCTAATTTTACAGCCCTGATTAAAAAGAGAGATAAACCCATGAACTACAGACCAGTTAGTCTAAAGTCGGTGGTGGGGAAACTTTTCGAGACAATTATCCAGGAGAAAACTAACTGTCACATGGTAGAACATGGGCTAATAAATGACAGCCAGTACAGATTGGTTAACAGAAGATTGTGTCTGAATTAATGAATTAATTTCTTTGATGAAGTTTCAGAGAGAGTTGACCAGGGTAGTGGGGTTGATGGTGTGTGTCTGGACTTCAAAAATGTGTTTGAAAAAGTACCATAAAATAGACTTGTTAACAAAATTGGAGCAGATGGGATTAAAGGAGCAGTGGCAGCGTGGATAAGGGGCAGAAAGCATAAAGTAGGGTGAATGCTTGTTTTTCAGAATGGAGGGACTAATACAGTAATGTCACTGTTGTTGCAGTGTGTGCAGTGTCTGACCCTAAGCTGTCCTAGGGAGGGGGCTGTTTGTGATGTTCCTGTGGGGTGCATTATCATCAGGGTCTCTCTCTGAGCTGTCCCAGGGATGGGGCAGTGTGTGATATCCTTGTGCATGTCATACAGGCCCACTGGCGTGTGGTTCCATCCCGAAGCCAAGAAACAGAGCCCCAGATATGGGCAAAAAGTCTCACTTCTCTATCGGTACCTTGAGAAGACACAGTGGTGCAGTGGTGAGCACCGCAGCCTCACACCTCCAGTGACCTGCGTTCGATTCCGGGTACTGCCTGTGCAGAGTTTGCAAGTTCTCCCTGTGACTGCGTGGGTTTCTGCCGGGTGCTCCGGTTTTCTCCCACAGCCAAAGACTTGCAGATTGATAGGTAAATTAGCCATTGTAAATTACCCCTAGTGTCTGTAGGTGGGAGGGGAATTGAGGGGATGTGGTAGGAATATGGGATAAATGTAGGATCAGTATAAATGGGTGGTTGATGGTTGGCAAAGACTCGGTGGGCTGGAAGGGCCTGTTTCAGTACTGTATCTCTAATTAAATAAATAAGAAGGCTGAGGGAGTAAACCTGGACAGTAAATCCGAAGTGGAGTCCTGGAGGCGGATACCTGTGACTTTTCAGGCAGTTTTACAGCAACTCCTACAGCAGATCTGGTAACAAACAGTACTGGTATTTTCCTTTCCTCTGGACAATACCAGCAATGCTGACAGGGGTTCCTGATGCTCAGGGTCTCCATACTATTTGCCCAGGCCTGTGCACTGGAGAGGACACTCCAGCTTCATGGTTAAACATTAGCACAACCCGGGAATAAACAGTTACTGATTGTGAGCTCTCATTCAATTGGTGCAGAGTATGAGCGCCAGGGGTTATCTCGGACAATGGGAGAGCTCTTAGTGTCTCATTGGACAGCTACCATTCACTCCAAGCTGGGCAGCCCCCAGTCAGTTAGGTGCTGTCCTGCCACGACCTGCTTACTTCAATGGGTGCTTGAAGCTTAGAGAATCATCTCTGAACAGACGGATTGATAATCTATGCACCAAGAAAAACAAACTCAACAAAGAAGACACCAGTCCTTCGCATCACCAGCTGGAATGTGAGGAACATGTGTCCTGGCCTTACCGACAACCTTCTGCAGGTTGATGACACACACAAGACAGCTGTGATCGACAAAGAACTCACAAGGCTCAATGTGGACGTTGCAGTGCTGCAAGAAACTAGACTCGTTCAAAGTGGATCCCTCAAAGAGAAACACTACACCTTCTTCTGGCAGGGGAAAGCCCAAGAGGCAAGTCGTGAGCATGGAGTGGGTTTCACAGTAAAATACACGCTACTTGAGATGAGTGAACCACCCACAGTAGGCTCAGAGAGAATTCTTACTCTTCACTTGTCAACACGTGTGGGCCCAGTTAATCTCATGTGCATCTATGTCCCGACACTCACCTCCACCCCAGATGTCAAGGATCAATTCTATGTGACACTTGACACTGCCATCAGTAGAATTCCCAGCACTGAGGGACTGTACCTTCTAGGAGACTTCAACACAAGCTTGGATACTGACTACACAGCTTTGCCAATGTGCATAGAGCACCAGGGGATTGGCAAGATGAACGTAAATGGACAGAGATTGCTGGAGCTATGCTGTCACCATGGATTCTGTGTGATGAACAGCTACTTCCAGGTCAAGCTGTGCTACAAGGTGTCCTGGAGACATCCGAGATCATGCCATTGGCACCAGCTAGACCTTATCATCACCAGACATACCACCCTCAGCAGTGTCCTCATCACTCGCAGCTATCACAGCGCTGACTGTGACACTGACCACTCCCTGGTGTGTAACAAGGTCAGGCTTCAGCCAAGGAAGCTTCATCCATCCAAGAAGTAAGGTCGTCTTCTGATCAACACTTGCCGAACCACTGACCCAGAAAGGACCCAGGAGTTCCTCAACATCCTCGATCAGGCTCTTTCAGACAACAATGCTCAAGGCCTCAGTGCAGTGTCAAAGTGGAATCATCTGCACACCACCATCTATAACTCTGCACTCGCTGTGTATGGGAAAAGAGATGGGAGGAATGCTGACTGGTTTGAGGCTTATCGGACTGAAATGGAGTCAGTTACTGCAACTAAGAGGAGAGCTCTCATGAACTACAAACAAGTCTCCAGCAAACAACATCTAGATGCCCTCAGAGCTGCCAGAAACAAGTCTCTGCAGACTGCTCGGCACTGCACCAATCAATACTGGTTAAAACTCTGCTGATGAATGGGGGGATGCGAGAGGGATGTATGAAGGAATTAAGAAAGCAATGGGCCCAGTAG